>NC_091222.1:23166026-23228526 GCF_040958095.1 Procambarus clarkii | reverse complement strand
TTACTTGTAATACTGGGTATATACATCCACTGTTCTTACCCTCGACGGCGGCGAGGGTAAGCCGTGGTCGTATGGTCTGAAACCCACAAATATTTACAATGGGGGGGGGGGGGGGATAACATTTCCTCTTCAAGCACGCGCACACAAATGAACTATGTTACTTAACTGGAAGCACTCGTACAACATAATTTACACGATTTCTCAGGATAATTATACTTCTTACCAGCATATATACACTATAGTACCTAGGAGGTTGTCTTCAATGGTATCTAAGATAATTAAAAGAACCCAAGCAAACTACTGTGAAAATGTGCAGGACAAACATATCAATTGTGACACTAGCTCTCCACATATGACATTTGCTTAATTTAGAAACTGTACTTGTGGTCGATCTCGAACCCACGTTGTTGATGTGACGATGTGTTATGAATTTTGTGGCTACCTCCTCAAGATTGTAACTTGCTTAGATAAATAAATTGTGTGTTCAGTCCCTGAACCCATTATGTGATAAATTAACTAAACTAAAAACTATAGTCTGGCGACGAAACCTGAACTGCATAATGTAAATAGGGATTAACCAGAAAAAGATATAGGTGAAGAATAACACCAGGTAACTGCGTTAATTACAATATCTAGATCAAACTAACATTGATTTTCAAAAGGTTGTATATTTTCCATCAATGGAGAGCATCAGCCAAGAAGCCTTCTTTAAAATATGAATATCTTTCCTCACCCAATAAGATCTAATCTCTGAATAAAACGCAAAAAACGACTTGATTGTAACCTATCCACCGCTGCCCATTGGATGGGGGAGGGGGTTATGTGTAGGATAAACATATCAATTGTGACACTAGCCCTCCATATATGTCAGTTGCTTAAATTATAAACTGTACTTGTGGTCGGTCTCAAGCCCATTGTTGATGTGACAATGTGCATTGACTATTGTAACTAGCTTATCAAGATTATAACTTCCTTGGCTATATGAATTGTGGGGCTCAGTCCCTGAGCCCATTATGTGCCTCTGTAACACTACACTATCGCCCATAGGATGGGTAAGGGGTGCATAATAAATGAACTAAACTAAGCTCTGCCTTTTTGATAACATATACAATTATAAGCTTTATTTGTGAATCTCAATTAATTAAACAATATATCACAGAGCCTGTAGGGTTCGGTGAGATGAGCGAAGAGACATGGGAGATTAAATGGGATTCTTGTAATGTTATTTGTCTATTTGTACTCACTGAATTTGTGCGCCCCTTGAGGGACTTGAAGTAGAGGGGGGTAGAAATAGCCTAAGCTACTCTATCCCTTTGAGATGTATTTATTGCTTATCTCAATAAACATACTTGAACTTGAACTTGACATGGGAGATTTTACATAAGTACAGTACATGGTAGTTTAAGTAGCGAACGCATGTCAACGAATAACGAGTATATATAACAAAACCCATTGTCCTATGAAGTCGATTTAACTTCCAAACATATATTTTTTTAATAAATGTTAAATGTTTTCTGGCTAGTTATGTTAGATTTTATTATAAATACGTATATTCTACTTGTTAACATTATAATTTAAATTTGTGATAATTTGTGCAGAGAAGTACGACAACTGGATATGCCAACAAACACTTTCCAAACAACGATATATCTTGGATAAATCGCTCCACAACATTGACGCTTGGACCGTCGACTTCCTTTGATGCTACTTATTTACTTATTTCTTAATGAAATTATATTAGTTTGGAGTAAATATATGTTTTCTCATGTTCTGCATTTAGCACCCACATTATAGTAAATATACCATATTACTTCATTACTTAAATAATGCTAGGAGGGTTTGAGTAGCTTTTGAGGTCTTTAGTGGACAGAATCTCCAATAGATGGGGCGAGAGTCGCCCCATCTCTCTTGCCCGAGCAAGAGTCGAAACTTAATTTATTGATAAAATTGATATATCTTTGTTCTCGAACATGATATATTTCATTTGGTGAAATCATAATAATGTTCATATCTCGGTCTTTCTGGAGGCATATAAGATTTTAGGCTTTATTAGCGTATTATTGTTAATTATACAATATATCGGCAAGTGCGTAGGCGTCTGCACTCCATGCCCGACAAGCTACTGAGCGCTACTATAAAAACATATGTATCTTCACTTGAGTTATAAATATGTCTATTGTAATGTATTTAAAATGAAGCTCTTATTTCTATCTTGCTTAAGACATATAAAACATTTGTGTTTATTAACGAATTTACGTGAAATAAACATTGATTTGAGAGAGAGTTGCTCTGTCGTTCAGTCTGTACGGGGTGGGAGCTCCGTAATTTTTAAAATACATGTATCTTCATTAGAACTTTAAATATGTCTATGGTAAAGTGTTTAAAGTGAAGCTTATATGTCTGCCTTTCTTGAGACATATAAAACATATATGTTTATTAACGAATTCACTTGAAATAAACATTGTTCTGAGAGAGAGTTGCTCGGTCGATCGATCTGTATGGGGTTAAAGCTCGGCTATTATAAAAGTACACGTATCTTCGCTTTAAATTTAAATATGCCCATGGTAAGGTATTTAGAATGAAGCTTATATTTATATCTTTCTTGTGACATATAAAACTCTTACGTTTATTAAGGAATCTGTGTGAAATAGGCATGGTTCTGAGACGAATGCTGCGGTTTTCGAGCTCGACGAGCAATGAAAACTGCCCCTTTTATAAAACTTCAAATATTTTCGGTTTTACTTAAAATATTTGTCTGGTAGAGGTTTAACATATAGTTCGCGTTTTTGTCTTTCTTCTGACTAATAAATAATTTTGGTTTAATAAGTCATCAAGATGTTTTCAACAATATTTCACATGTATTTCATGTGAACAATGTATTTCAACAATACAATACAACAAATACACACATTGGTACATTATTGCAAAGGCACTATACTATATATATATATATATATATATATATATATATATATATATATATATATATATATATATATATATATATATATATATATATATATATATATATATATATATATATATATTGTTGCAAGTCGAGCAACAAATATTTTACATTGAACAACAAATGAGATTGGAAAAGCAGTATTGCCACCTCTGCTATACAGAAAAAATAGACCCCAGACACACCCTATGGGTAGTAATGGACCCCCATACCGACACTATGAGGGGTAGTGGACCCCATAATAACACTATGGGCGGTAGTGGGCACTATACAAACACTATGGGCGGTAGTTGACTTCATAGCGACCCTGTGGGCGGTAGTGGACCCCCTGCCGACCCTGTGGGCGGTAGTGGACCCCATACCGACCCTGTGGGTGGCAGTGGACCCCATACCGACCCTGTGGGTGGTAGTGAACCCCCTACCGACCCTGTGGGCGGCAGTTGACCCCCTACCAACCCTGTGGGCGGTAGTGGACCCTTTACCGACCCTGTGGGCGGCAGTGGACTCTATATACTAATCCTGTGGGCGATACTGGACCCTATACTCATCCTGTGGGCGGCAATGGACGCCATACACATCCAGTGGGTGTTATTGGACCCCATACTCATCCTGTGGGTGGTATTGGACCCCATACCCATCCTGTGGGTGGTTGTGAGCCCCATACCCATCCTGTCGGTGGTCAACCCGTTCTCACACAAGACAGTACATATATGACTAGTGCTTAAAGTCAATATGTGGAATGTGATTTAGTACATATGTGATATATTCCCAGTTAACTTTTTTACCAAGGCTCAAACTCTTCCTCACGTACCAATTTACGTCTCACAGTACTCGTCCATCAACGTAGATAGCTGAATAGTCGTGATTGGTTCAATTATAACGAAAATTGTAGTTTTCAGGTCCCACATGGGTTGTGAAATTCACCTACTATTGTCCATGCTCTTATAATATTACAGATCAGCTACATCCTATTGAAGGCTCGTAGTTTTGTTTTGAGAAATATTAGTTGTTCTTAGTAAATTATAATAAGCACAATAAATTATTACATAGAATAAGTGCTTCACCAATCAATATTATATACCATAGTTTGTGCTTTAGAAATCTTTAAAGAATGTTTTGTAGGAACGCTAACAGAAAACGATGTTATGTTGGAATGTATATAGGGTAAACTACTGCAAACAGGATGGTATGGTGTGGATTATTGGAAACTATAGGATTAGTATAGGGTCCACTACCACCTGTTAGGTGGGTAAGGGGTCCAATAACACCCGCAGGATGAGTATGGGGGTCACATCCACCCACAGGAATGGTATGGGGATCACTTCCACCCACAGGAAGGGTATGGGATCCAATACCATCCACTGGATGTGTATTGCGTCCACTACCACCGACAGGATGGGTATGGGCTCACAACCACCCACAGGATAGGTATGGGGTCCAATACCACCCACAGGATGAGTATGGGGTCCACTATAACCCACAGGATGGGTATGGGGCTCCAACCACCCACAGAATAAGTATGGGGTACAATAACACCCACTGGATATGTATGGCATCCATTGCCCCCACAGGATGACTATAGGGTACAGTATCGCCCACAGGATTAGTATATAGGGTTCACTGCCGCCCACAGAGTCGGTATGGGGTCCACCGCCACCCACAGGGTCGGTATGGGGTCCACTACCGCCCACAGGGTCGCTATGAAGTCAACTACCGTCCACAGGGTCGGTAGGGGTCCACTACCGCCCACAGGGTCGGCAGGGGGTCCACTGCCACCCACTGGGTCGGTAGGGGGTCCACTGCCGCCCACAGGATCGATAGGGGGTCCACTGCCGCCCACAGGGTCGATATGGGGGGGGTCCACTACCGCCCACAGGATCGATAGGGGGTCCACTGCCGCCCACAGGGTCGGTAGGGGGTCCACTGCCGCCCACACGTTCGGTAGGGGTCCACTGCCGCCCACAGGGTCGGTAGGGGGTCCACTGCCGCCCACAGGATCGATAGGGGGTCCACTGCCGCCCACAGGGTCGATAGGGGGTCCCTTACCGCCCACAGGGTCTCTATGAAGTCAACTACCGCCCATAGTGTTTGTATAGTGTCCACTATCGCCCATAGTGTTATTATGGGGTCCACTACCCCTCATAGGGTCGGTATGGGGGTCCATTACTACCCACAGGGTGTGTCTGGGGTCTATTTTGGCAATACTGCTTTTCCAATCTCATTTGTTGTTCAATGTAAAATATTTGTTGCTCGACTTGCAACAATTTATATATATATATATATATATATATATATATATATATATATATATATATATATATATATATATATATATATATAGTATAGTGCCTTTGCAATAATGTACCAATGTGTGTATTTTCATAACTCGTTTTAAATTGTTGAAAAATAAATAACTACATTGTGAATGCAAGTCAATGTTTACATGCTAAATCAGAGTTGCCAGATTCCGCTTAAAATAGCAAATTGTGCTTATTTTCAAAGCTTGAGAATTTAGCTTTAAAGTAGTTAAAAAACTACGAATTTCGCAATTTGCTATGTACTTTAGTGTACTATTTTAAAATAAGGTTGGTTTTTAAGCTGCAAGTCATATGAATCTCAAAAAAAGTATATTATTAACAATCTTATCTCCTTAGTTCACTAGTTTCTGTAAATCAGATCTGGTAACTGTAGGCCAAGTACTGGAAGACTCAAGACACAATGTGTTGAAGCTATTCTCTTTGAAGAAGTCATCTCGACAGGATCTTCCAGCTCCAGCTATAAAACTTCACCAAACATGGATCTACCTAGTACATCAAATGGTAAGGAATTACTAAACTGTACAAAGTTTTATGCTAGAACATTTGTTACAGTCCCCTGTTCTATGTGTACTCCATCACATAGTGACGGAGTATGTGGGAATAATTTTGTTAACACTGTCCATTTGACATGGTGGTGGTGTATGGTGCTGGTGGTGTATGGTGCTGGTGGAGTATGATGCTGATGGTGTATGATGCTGATGGTGTATGATGCTGATGGTGTATGATGCTGATGGTGTATGATGCTGGTGTATGGTGCTGGTGGTGTATGATGCTGGTGGTGTATGATTCTGGTGGAGTATGATGCTGATGGTGTATGATGCTGATGGTGTATGATGCTGATGGTGTATGATGCTGATGGTGTATGATGCTGGTGGTGTATGGTGCTGGTGGTGTATGATGCTGGTGGTGTATGGTGCTGGTGGTGTATGATGCTGGTGGTGTATGGTGCTGGTGGTGTATGGTGCTGGTGGTGTATGGTGTATGATGCTGGTGGTGTATTATGCTGATGGTGTATGATGCTGGTGATGTATGATGCTGATGGTGTATGATGCTGGTGGTGTATGATGCTGGTGGTGTATGATGCTGGTGGTGTATGGTGCTGTTGGTGTATGATGCTGGTGGTGTATGGTGCTGGTG
This sequence comes from Procambarus clarkii, assembly GCF_040958095.1. Classification (NCBI taxonomy): domain Eukaryota; kingdom Metazoa; phylum Arthropoda; class Malacostraca; order Decapoda; family Cambaridae; genus Procambarus; species Procambarus clarkii. The sequence continues at coordinate 23,222,106 of NC_091222.1, read as the reverse complement.
GTGTTTGATGGTGGTGGTGAATCTGACACTGTCATATATATATATATATATATATATATATATATATATATATATATATATATATATATATATATATATATATATATATATGAGGGGTACCACCTCTGGTGCAAGTGTAGGGACCCATAGCCTCGGAGAAGAAAATAAAGAGTACTCAGAGAAGACCTTGTGGATCCTCACTGAACACTTTCATATTTTCTTCTCCTACCACCCTTATTCTTTTGGTATGTGTGTATATTTATCTAACTTTATTTGAAAACGTCATTACACAAAAAAAGTTACAATATTGATTATATATATATATATATATATATATATAATTTTTTTTTTCTTCCAATAATATAGTATTCGCTTGAAATTAACAGCCTGGTCAATCAGGCTGTTGGATTCAACTCCTCTCAGTTTTGTTATACGAGTTACAGCATGGTTAATCACATCCAAAATTAAAGTTATTTCCAGATGCAGTTCTAAAATTTTTAACATTGCTCTCACTAGTGTTAATGTAGATTATTTCATAATTTAAATAATATATTTAATTACTGTAGTACATTTTAACAACAATTTAACTTATAATTTTTGCAGCATAGGTCATTTGAATATAAGTATTTTATTAGAAACTATTTCCTTCAGGTCTTCAGGGAAAATTCTTGAGGAGATGCACAAACTGCAAACAATGTGTGCATGTCCGAAGCAATGTTTGCAAGTTCTGCCAGTGTGACTTCCGAAACAGTAGAGAATTAATGAAGAAAGAAGAGGAAGCCCGTTTTCTACTTAAAGGCAAGAAGGCTTTAGAACGAAATACAGCAAGCCGGGTTCTACGAAGGATTGAAAATCAGGTATTGAAGTTTGTCTACATCTGTTGTATTCATTTGTATTCTTCTTATGCTGAACTTGCTTGATAAGGTATAGAATCAACATGAATAATGCTGTACAGTACTTACATACTATTTGTTTATTTATTTATATACAAGTTAGCACACTGGGATTATGAGAGTACATAGCATTGATGTTTTTACATTCTTGTAAAGCCATTAGCACACATAGTGTTTTGGGCAGGTCCTTAATCTAACAGATAATTTTAAATAGGCAATTTAAAGCTTAAATGGAAAAAAATTGGCTGGTACATTGTAAGAAAGTATCACAAAGATTACTATGTACATTAAAGTAAAATTTGAGGGTTATCAACATATAAATTGTAGCATAATTTGAGGAATATTTCAAGGTATAATATAGTAAGATATGCATTCAATATAACAATCATGATATAAGGTGATAGCAATGATTACAATGGAAAAGTTGTATGGTTTAGGCACATATATTCTGGCATTGGATTTCATAAGATACAGTGCGAGTTTAATACACTAGTTAGGAAACTATCAAGAAAAAATTTAGGTACTTTTTGGTTTTATTTTTTAAAATGGCAGAAGTTGGACAGTTTTTAAATTTGTTAGCGAGTGAGTTCCATAGACAAGGTCCCTTTATTTGCATAGTGTATTTACACAGAATAACTTTGACTCTGGGGATATCAAAGATATTTATATATATATATATATATATATATATATATATATATATATATATATATATATATATATATATATATATAATTTCAATTCAATCATCTCTGTCATTGATGTATATGGCAAAAAGTGTGTGGCCCAATACAGCACTATGTCTTAACGTAATGGGTCCAAGGGCCCATAAGGTCTCGACAGCATTAAGGGCCCTTTAGCAAACCAGTGTGCTGGGGCCCCCATGACGTCTTTGTATCATTTCAAGTTTGTACATGTACTTCTTAAGATATGGGCATCATACAACTGCTGCATATTCTAGCTTTTGTCTAAAAAAATCATGAACAATTTATTTATTATTTATCCATGAATGCCAGAACTAAACCCTGTGGTACTCCACTCGTGACATTTCTCCAGTCCAATACATTGCCTCTGATTACTGCCCTCATTTTTCTATCAGTTTGAAATTTTTTAATCCATGTTAGAAGCTTACCTGTCACCCCTCCAATATGTTCCAGTTTCCAGAACAAACTCTTATGTGGAATTCTGTTGAATGCCTCTTTTAGGTCCAGATAGATGCAGTCAACCCAACCATATCTTTCCTGTAAAATTTCTGCGGCTCGATCATAGTAACTGATTAAATTTGTTACACAGGATCTTCCATTTCAAAATTTTTTATTTTTTATTTTTATTTTTTTTCCAGCACGCACAAGGAAGCTTGATGCAGATAAACTTACATTAGGATCAGAAGGTGATAGCGATAATGCCTTGGAAAAAAATCCTGACGAGCTACAAGTGCAGCAGGTGCATAAAGTCCAAAAAGTACCGCAGGTGCAAGAAATTCAACAAGTACAAAAAGTTCCGCAGGTGGAACATTTACAAAAAGTTCCGCAGGTGCAACAAGGGCTACCATTAGCAATCATTCAGAAACAGCAAGAAGTACAAGTAGTAAAATTTGAACCACAGGGAACTACACCAGGAAAACAGTGTAGTAACAACGGAATGGGAATTTTAAAATACCTGAGGAAACAGGTAAAAAAGGACAAACAATAGAAATGGTTCCTTACACCTTATTATTTGGTAGTTTATAGGTATTTTACTTATAATACTTTATATTATGTCTACAGTTTATAATTTAGTTTACAGTTAATTTACTTTTCAACTTCCATATCTTACATGAAGGATTTTTACTGTTTTTCATTTTTAAAACCTTATTAGTATCATTTATAGTTTAGTGTCAATTCACTTATAATACAATATATGGAATAATTTACTAAATTCATTTAACTATAATAAATTTAAATAAACATTTTTACCCCAGGATGAGTTTCAGTCACCCTACCCAAAAAATTAATGTTTCTTTATTACTAATCTTGTGAGAGGTAGCTTATTGTGCAGCCCATACTCATTCTGTGAGTGTTAGTTTATTGTGCACCCCATAGTCATCATGTCACCCAAGCCTGCTGCAGCTGCACCTGAGGGGTGGTGTAGGGAACCATTAGTGTACTATTATGATTTGAGAGAGAGAATGCTCTGTGGACAGAGCATCAATATGGCTTAAGGCATTGAGCTTTGCCTCAAGATGAAGCTTGGGCTGATCTCTGATTTGCTTCTTGGGAGTCTTCATTTACGTGCACCCCATACTCAACCACTTTGTAGTAATTAATTGTGCAACCCATACTCATCCTGTTACCAGTAGTTTGTGCAACCCATACTTATCCTGTGATCCCTATCCCTCTACTTCAAGTCCCTCAAGGGGCGCACGAATTCAGTTTGGCATACTGCATCCTGCCTTCCCATCCCTAGCTACTGACCCATCACAATATTTTATTTTATTTTATTTATATATATACAAGTAGGTACATTGGGGTTGTGAGAATACATTGAATAGTACAGTATTTACAATCTTGTAAATCCACTAGTATGCGCAGCGTTTCAGGCAGGTCCTTAATCTAACAGATAATTTTAAGTAGGTAATTTCTATCAGAATTGATAAATGATAATAAATACATTGTTTACATACATACATTACAAATACATACATATAAGCTCAAAAGCTTCATTGAAGGTTGTAACAGAACCCATGAGCACCACACCAGAAATAAATACAGTTTTGATATTCCAAGAGTACGACTTAATCAAACTAGAAATGCTCTACAAATCAAGGGACCCAGAATGTGGAATGATCTTCCCAACCATGTTAAAGACTGTACCTCTCTCAACCAGTTTAAGATAAAAACTAAACACTACCTAATAAATTCACTAACCTACCTTACCCCTCTATTGTCAACCCATGTCCGTTATTTTTTTTTTTTTTTTTAATCAACACTGTTTGTCAACCTATTGTATTTGTGCTGCTTTTTCAGTCATGTTCCCTCTTTTTTTTATCTTTATTTGTATTTGTTCTCAACACATTTTATTCTTTATGCTCAATTAGTATTCAGTTCTAGATATTAATGTTTTTCCTGCCCGAAACGCGTTGCGTAATAGTGGCTTTAGGCATTGTATGTACTAGCTCTATCTATATATCGATCCATTAATGTAACATTACTTGTATGTATGTACCTTACCTGAATAAACATATTTATTTATTTATTTATTTATTTATACAAGTTTAACTCTGGGGATATCAAAGAGATATTTATTTCTGGTGTGGTGATAATGGGTCCTATTACATCTGTCCAGGAAGAGTTTCAGAGCAGGATTTGCATTTAAGAACAGAGTTTTGTAAATGTAGTTGACACAAGAGAATTTATGGAGTGAGATTATGTTTAGCATGTTTAGGGAGTTAAACAAGGGGGCTGAGTGTTGTCTGAAAGCAGAATTTGATATTATTCTGATAGCAGATTTTTGCTGGGTGATGATGGACTTGAGGTGGTTTGCAGTGGTTGAACCCCATGCACAGATACCATAGTTGAGATAGGGATAGATTAGTGTATAATATAGAGAGATGAGAGCAGGGTTAGGTACATAATATCTGATTTTGGAGAGTATACCAACTGTTTTAGAGACTTTCTTAGTTATGTGTTGTATGTGGGTACTGAAGTTGAGTCTCTTGTCTAAGAATAGACCAAGAAACTTTCCATCATTGTTATTGCTAATGTTTACATTGTCATCTGAAGCTGAATTGCATTTGTAGATTTGCTTCCAAATAAGATGTAGTAGGTCTTTTCTATGTTAAGTGTTAGTTTGTTGGTTGACATCCATAAGTGGACTTTTTTTAGTTCATTATTAACAACATTACAGTATTTAGTGTATGTGGGTTGGGGTTGGAGTAGATGAGTGTAGTATCATCAGCAAACAATATAGGTTTCAGAATGTTAAGAACATATACATCCTGCCTTCCCATCCCTAGCTACTGACCCATCACAATATACATCCTGCCTTCCCATCCCTAGCTACTGACCCATCACAATATACATGTAGTAGAGTGTTTTCTGTAGGCAATTTTCTAATTATACAATCATATGTTGCCCTCAGCTCTCCTATTTCATACATACTTTTTTTCTTTTGCAAGGGAGTAATTACTACATCTACATTACAATCCTCCCATGGTGGTGTAAATTTTCTCTTGGGCACAGCAGAATTATACTGACATGTGAATATCTTTGGCAGTTGATGAATCCTAAATATAAATAATAAATAAATAAATGTTTATTTAGGTAAGGTACATCCATACAAGAAATTTTTACAAAGATTGGTGGACTTATAGATAGATTCATACATTGCATAACTGCATGGCATAACTGGCAATCCCCTCACAGTGTTCAAGTGAGAACTGGATAAGCACCTCCAAAGGATACCCAAGTATGCCAAGTATGCTGCCCTGAGGAACACCAATGTTGATGGGTAGGGTGGGAGAAATTGAATTATTCACAGAAACATACTGGAGCCTGTCAGTGAGGTACGTAGGATTTGAGGTATTGCAGGGGATACAAGACACTGATCACTGGTCTCCCATTTGGTCCTCATTGCTTTATCTTACTATTATTGAATGTCAATAACCGTATTATGCAATTTCAATTTCTTCTATTGCTTTCTTTATTACGCACCCCATACCCATCCCGTGGGCCGTGGTGTAAAGGATTACAGAGGCACATAATCGGTTCAGGACCTGAACCCTCTAGTTCGTTTAGCTAAGCAAATAACAATGTTTGACGCTAGTTACAAAATTATTAATGTTGTATACACATGTACACACACACTCATACATATATATATATATATATATATATATATATATATATATATATATATATATATATATATATATATATATATATATATATCTATATATATGTATATATATACATATATGAATATGAGAATGAAAACTCACCCATATATATATATCTATATATATGTATATATATACATATATGAATATGAGAATGAAAACTCACACCCCAGGACTATATTCGCATATAGTCCTGGGGACCATTCAGGCTTGTTCGCATATACATATATGTCGTACCTAGTAGCCAGAACTCACTTCTCAGCCTACAATGCAAGGCCCGATTTGCCTAATAAGCCAAGTTTTCATGAATTAATATATTTTCTATAATTTTTTTCTTATGAAATGATAAAGCTACCCATTTCATTATGTAAGAGGTCAATTTTGTTTTATTGGAGTTAAAATTAACGTAGATATATGACCGAACCTAACCAACCCTACCTAACCTAACCTAACCTATCTTTATAGGTTAGGTTAGGTTAGGTAGCCGAAAAAGTTAGGTTAGGTTAGGTTAGGTAGGTTAGGTAGTTGAAAAGCAATTAATTCATGAAAACTTTGATTATTAGGCAAATCGGGCCTTGCATAGTAGGCTGAGAAGTGAGTTCTGGCTACTAGGTACGACATATATATATATATATATATATATAATTATACCAGTATAATCTAATAATATATACTGGTCTAATAAAATAATTAGACCAGTTAATACTCTCACTCGTTGTGTTAGGATATGTTAGCTTGATAAAACTGACTGTTCATTGTTGAGAAATGTGTTAACAAACAATATATCTGACTTATCAAGACTGTAGCTTGCTTAGCAAAAGGAACTTTTTTTAAATTTGGGTTCAGTTTAACTACCGCTCAAGGGATGAGTAATTGGGGCATAATAAAGGAACTAAGCTGATAAAATGAAAGATGGGAAAACAACATTAGAAAGATAAACTCGAGAGACGTTTTCATGTTAACCCGAAAATTATTTGAGGAGCAAGACAGACTGCGGGTCAAGCAATTGGTCTTTATGCTATCGTGATGGGGGATCAGCCATTACACGTGTTAATGACTCTTGTATAGTTGTGTAGTTAAGGACATCAGGGTAAAGGGGTAATGGGCATTGTGGTTGATTGTTCTACCTGGGAATCCTCCACTGTTTTATATCTTATGTATGTATGTATGTACTAACCTAGTTGTGGTTGCAAGGGTTGAACTTTGGCTCTTTGGTCCCGCCACTTGAATACATACACTTTCCATACACTTGAAACTGTGTATGGAATCAGCCTCCACCACATTACTGCCTAAAGCATTCCATTTATTAACTACTCTGACACTGAAAAGTTCTTTCTATAATCTCTCTGTGGCTCATTTGGGTACTCAGCTTCCACCTGTGTCCCCTTGTGCGTGTACCACATGTGTTAAATAAATGTATATATGTATGTATGTACGTATGTATGTATGTATGTATGTATGTATGTATGTATGTATGTATGTATGTATGTATGTATGTATGTATGTATGTATGTATGTATGTAAGGAGAGAGAGAGAGAGAGAGAGAGAGAGAGAGAGAGAGAGAGAGAGAGAGAGAGAGAGAGAGAGAGAGAGAGAGAGAGAGAGAGAGATGAAGATCGAGACAGAGAAATAGATATAGACAGAGTCAGGGAGAGAATGTTAGACACAGAGACGTATAGATAAGGATATGCAAAGTCAGTGAGAGAATGACAGAGATAGAGCGAGGAAAGAGACAGAGAGATAGGCTGACACAGAGAATGTCAGAAACGAGGAGAGGCAGAGACAGAGGGACAGGGACAGACGGACAGGGCCAGAGGAGGGACGGGGGAACAGAGGGGGAGCAGTGGGACAGGGAGGGAGACAGGGACAGAGAGGGGGGCATGGACAGAGACAGAGACAGAGGGACAGGGTCAGAGAGGGGGACCGGGGGACAGAGGGAGGAGAGGGGGGCAGGAGACCAAGAGAGAGGGGACAGAGGAGAGACAGGGACAAGGGGACAGAGATGGATAGGGGGACTGGAGGAAAGGGAGGGGGACAGATGATGGACAGCGGACAGAAAGAGTGGGCAGGGGGACAGAGAGGTACAGGGGACAGAGAGATGGACAGGGGGACATAGAGGAACAGGGGGACAGAGAGTGACAGGGGGACAGAGAGGAACAGGAGGACAGAGAAGAACAGGGGGACAGAGAGAGACAGGGGGGACAGAGACAGGGACAATGGGATAGAGAGGGACAGGGGGACAGAGAGATGGAAAGGGGGGACAGGGGGACAGAGAGGGGGACAGAGAGGGGGAAAGGGATCTGGGACAGAGGACAGAAAATGTGGGCAAGGGGACAAAGTGAGGGACAGGAGACAAAGATGGACAGGGGGACAAAGATGGACAAGGGGGACAGGAGGAAAGGGGGGAGATGTATGAGGGGAAATGTTTGCGGAAGATGGAGAAGGGGTATTTAGAACGGTAAGTTAGAGAGGGGGCAACTAAGGCCCATCATTGAAAAACAAATGAGCATCATTGCAATAGCAGGAGCCACGCACATCTTTAGCCTGCGTTGTTGAGACATTGTCAATTAAGCGGTGTCCAATAGCAGTATCTTCGGTATTTAAGCGTTACCTTAAAAAATACTGGAAATATTGAAAGCTATTAATCCAGATATTAATCCCCTTGTGCAACGCACACAAGAGGCAACAGCTTCTAGCTCTACAAGCCGCAATATAAAATAGAGAATAGGCGATTGTTTTCACTCACAGTGTAATAAACCCACGGACCCACCCACCCGCTGAAGCCGTAAATGCCAAGACATTACTTCCGTTTAAAATTAAGCCGGAATAATCCTCAGGTATGTGGAGGATGTGGGAGGCCTTTGATCAACCACCGACTTCCTGCCCCGTCGACGGGGCCATCAGCCCTCAGTGTGCCCTCAGCCAAAATAATGTGAAACATTATTTTGGCTGATGTTAATGTTATTTTAACATTACATTTTTTTTTGAGATATATACAAGAGTTGTTATATTCTTGTACAGCCTAGTACTAAGTATATGGTGTTTGGCTAGATAAGAGTAAAACTGCTTGTAGATTAGTTTTTCAAAAAATGTTGACAAGTTAGGCAGGATTGATATAGGTCTGTAGTTGTTAACATCTGTGAGATCACCACATTTGTGTACAGGGGTAACTCGCTTTTTTTAGGATAACTGGAAAGGTTTGGAGTTCAAGTTCAAGTAGCTTTTCAAAAAATGTTGACAAGTTAGGCAGGATTGATATAGGTCTGTAGTTGTTAACATCTGTGAGATCACCACATTTGTGTACAGGGGTAACTCGCTTTTTTTAGGATAACTGGAAAGGTTTGGAGTTCAAGTGACCTGTTGAAGAGCATGAGAATTCTTTGGAGACAATTCCTAACCTATACTTCTTCTCAAGGTCATGTTTTTTATTAATGGGTTTAAGTATTCCCTTTGTAAGCAAGGGATTGTTAAGCCTTTTGGTTATGCTTACAAAAAAGTCACAGGACAGACATTATCAGCAGCAGTTATAAAATTGTCAATAGCAGTTTCATTGTGCAGCCTAAAACTTAACTCCCTTGACTCTAGAGGTATATATATTAGGTTTAGGTTAGGTTTTTTTAATTAAACCAGCCAGGATGAGTGAAGCCATGAAGGGCGTTTTTATTAATTAAAACACCCAAATGTTGGGTGCTTCAGGTGTTGTTCCTCTTGGATGATCTTGTACCTCTCTGTCTCACACCTGTAAGAATGAGTGATATGGTTAAGGGGGAAACAAAGTGCAGGCAAGGCAATGGAGGCCAGTAGTAATCTTAGGGCTAGGATAATTAGAAATTAGAGAAATTAAGTAAGAGAAATTAGCAAGAGAAATCAGGTAAAATTTATTATACTTAACTTTTGTATCATCAGTTTAGTAGTAAATCTTCATCTTCATCATCATCATCTTCACTGTCACAAAGCTCCAGGTAGGGCTCGGAAACATCAACATCCTCTTCCTGGTATCCAAATAAACGCTTTGCATCACTCAGCTTGTCAGAACACAACTTTTGCCCTTGCTTCAAAAGAGCCAAGATTCCACTCTTATTTTTGGTTGATAGGTGCTTCTCTTCAATAGTGTACTTGTTAGGATCCTGTAATATATAGACTATTTAATGGGGTTTAAGACATTTACAAATTTCCCTGAAAATACTAAAGAAATTAGAATAAATAAATAAAGTTTTCGGTAAAAGTTCAAATATATGTAAAACACACCAGTACAGTATATGAAAACCATGGAATTGTCTACCTGTCAAAGTTGTAAATAGCAAGACTTTACTCAAGTATAAAATTCTGCTGGATAAATGTTTATGAAGAACTGAATTGCAACACACATTTAGGCTGTTAGCTTACCTTGCTTAGATATGAAGGAAAAATTCCACATAACAACTCTTCAGTATGTTCGGTTAAAATCTCTCTCTTATTCTTGTAATATGCGAGATAATGCAGCATTTCTTGAACAGTGTGTTGTTGCTCTTCTCTGGATCTCTTCTGAAGCTCCACATCTTCTACTGCCTTCTTTTTTTGAGCAAGGGACACTAATAAAAGAGGAAAATTATATTTACTGCAAGTAAACTACAACTCAATTTAATGTAATTACAGTTTAGGTACTTGCATTATACATACTATACATAGTTTATTGTGCAGTATCAACCTGATAAAAACCTACGGATTATGATACTGCACCTATTTTACAAACAGTAGTGATGATATTTTACTTCAAAAATAAGTAAAGCTTATCCATTATGCATGCTAAATGTTAGTTATCTTGATAAGGCCGAATTGTAACCCCTGATAAAATGAGATGTAGTTACATACCATTTTGGCTATGATGAGGCAATAAATTGTGCCATGGCAGGATACCTTCTATTGCATCCTTTTCACTGAGAATTTCAGAGTTTTCACTATTGTAGATTTTTATGAAGCCTTGAAGCTTTTTCCTATCACACTCATTTCTGTGCCGGAGTGAAGAGCGCATTTTACTGGATGCTGCAAATAAAGTTTTTTGGCTGAAAGTTTTAAAGTTGTTAAACAAATTTCCTCATCATTTACCTACATAGAAATTATAGACAAGAGCTAAATAGAAATTGCTTCAGAGTTAACAAAGAAATAGTAAGCCTACCTGCATCAGTGGCAATCAGATTTTTGCGATGCCTGATAGAGTCTGCAACTGCCTCGATAGAATATTTTATGTTCTTCGAGGTTGTTCCAGTGTTTAACTCTAACTCCTTACAAATCATTTGTAGGTCAGATCGCCATTCTTGAATCAATGACTTTTGAACATCAAGTTTGTCGATCTCATTTGAAACTGTTATTTCCGTCTCTCTGGCCTATTTGAAAATATAATAAATTTAATGAACAAATCACATTAACCGTGATGAGTGGTTCGAACCTATGGGCTTGGCATTCCCAGATGCTTGCTGTAGTTGAATGCGCCACAACATGGTCAAAAGAATTGCAACCTAGGGTACTAATGAACCCACAATTCAATTTTTGTTAATTATGCACCCCCATACCCATTCCATGGGCGGTTGTGCATGCAGTTTCCCATGTACTTGGTCTGTGTCCTCCAGTAGTTTTACCTCTGATGGCCCTTTCAATACACATAGAATTCATATTATTGTGATATATCAATACATGGAGAAAGACATTGAAATGGGGGCATCAAAGGCAGAACTACTGAATGACAGAGACCGAGTTCATGGGGGAATTGTGTGAAACCTGGTTTGGCTTCAGTGGAAGCCTTGGGATCCTTGTGGGTGCAGTAGTACTCCAAGTTGCAATTCATCTGACCATGTCGTGGCGTAGTGAACTAGAGCATGCATCTGAGAGCACTCAGTGCATGGGGTTCAAACCCTCATCACAGTTCCCGTGATATATCACGATACTGTGATTTCTCTGTGAACACATTTGATATATCTCGGAATCATACATTTAGGTTAATTAAATACTATATACTTTATACAAATTAACCTTATTGATATATTGAAAAAGTTCAAGCAGTTAATTCAAGGAAATGGTCGCTAATTACTACAAAGTGGTTGAGTATGGGGTGCACGTAAATGAAGACTCCCAAGAAGCAAATCAGAGATCAGCCCAAGCTTCATCTTGAGGCAAAGCTCAATGCCTTAAGCCATATTGATGCTCTGTCCACAGAGCATTCTCTCTCTCAAATCATAATAGTACACTAATGGTTCCCTACACCACCCCTCAGGTGCAGCTGCAGCAGGCTTGGGTGACATGATGACTATGGGGTGCACAATAAACTAACACTCACAGAATGAGTATGGGCTGCACAATAAGCTACCTCTCACAAGATTAGTAATAAAGAAACATTAATTTTTTGGGTAGGGTGACTGAAACTCATCCTGGGGTAAAAATGTTTATTTAAATTTATTATAGTTAAATGAATTTAGTAAATTATTCCATATATTGTATTATAAGTGAATTGACACTAAACTATAAATGATACTAATAAGGTTTTAAAAATGAAAAACAGTAAAAATCCTTCATGTAAGATATGGAAGTTGAAAAGTAAATTAACTGTAAACTAAATTATAAACTGTAGACATAATATAAAGTATTATAAGTAAAATACCTATAAACTACCAAATAATAAGGTGTAAGGAACCATTTCTATTGTTTGTCCTTTTTTACCTGTTTCCTCAGGTATTTTAAAATTCCCATTCCGTTGTTACTACACTGTTTTCCTGGTGTAGTTCCCTGTGGTTCAAATTTTACTACTTGTACTTCTTGCTGTTTCTGAATGATTGCTAATGGTAGCCCTTGTTGCACCTGCGGAACTTTTTGTAAATGTTCCACCTGCGGAACTTTTTGTACTTGTTGAATTTCTTGCACCTGCGGTACTTTTTGGACTTTATGCACCTGCTGCACTTGTAGCTCGTCAGGATTTTTTTCCAAGGCATTATCGCTATCACCTTCTGATCCTAATGTAAGTTTATCTGCATCAAGCTTCCTTGTGCGTGCTGGAAAAAAAATAAAAATAAAAAATAAAAAATTTTGAAATGGAAGATCCTGTGTAACAAATTTAATCAGTTACTATGATCGAGCCGCAGAAATTTTACAGGAAAGATATGGTTGGGTTGACTGCATCTATCTGGACCTAAAAGAGGCATTCAACAGAATTCCACATAAGAGTTTGTTCTGGAAACTGGAACATATTGGAGGGGTGACAGGTAAGCTTCTAACATGGATTAAAAAATTTCAAACTGATAGAAAAATGAGGGCAGTAATCAGAGGCAATGTATTGGACTGGAGAAATGTCACGAGTGGAGTACCACAGGGTTTAGTTCTGGCATTCATGGATAAATAATAAATAAATTGTTCATGATTTTTTTAGACAAAAGCTAGAATATGCAGCAGTTGTATGATGCCCATATCTTAAGAAGTACATGTACAAACTTGAAATGATACAAAGACGTCATGGGGGCCCCAGCACACTGGTTTGCTAAAGGGCCCTTAATGCTGTCGAGACCTTATGGGCCCTTGGACCCATTACGTTAAGACATAGTGCTGTATTGGGCCACACACTTTTTGCCATATACATCAATGACAGAGATGATTGAATTGAAATTATATATATATATATATATATATATATATATATATATATATATATATATATATATATATATATATATATAAATATCTTTGATATCCCCAGAGTCAAAGTTATTCTGTGTAAATACACTATGCAAATAAAGGGACCTTGTCTATGGAACTCACTCGCTAACAAATTTAAAAACTGTCCAACTTCTGCCATTTTAAAAAATAAAACCAAAAAGTACCTAAATTTTTTCTTGATAGTTTCCTAACTAGTGTATTAAACTCGCACTGTATCTTATGAAATCCAATGCCAGAATATATGTGCCTAAACCATACAACTTTTCCATTGTAATCATTGCTATCACCTTATATCATGATTGTTATATTGAATGCATATCTTACTATATTATACCTTGAAATATTCCTCAAATTATGCTACAATTTATATGTTGATAACCCTCAAATTTTACTTTAATGTACATAGTAATCTTTGTGATACTTTCTTACAATGTACCAGCCAATTTTTTTCCATTTAAGCTTTAAATTGCCTATTTAAAATTATCTGTTAGATTAAGGACCTGCCCAAAACACTATGTGTGCTAATGGCTTTACAAGAATGTAAAAACATCAATGCTATGTACTCTCATAATCCCAGTGTGCTAACTTGTATATAAATAAATAAACAAATAGTATGTAAGTACTGTACAGCATTATTCATGTTGATTCTATACCTTATCAAGCAAGTTCAGCATAAGAAGAATACAAATGAATACAACAGATGTAGACAAACTTCAATACCTGATTTTCAATCCTTCGTAGAACCCGGCTTGCTGTATTTCGTTCTAAAGCCTTCTTGCCTTTAAGTAGAAAACGGGCTTCCTCTTCTTTCTTCATTAATTCTCTACTGTTTCGGAAGTCACACTGGCAGAACTTGCAAACATTGCTTCGGACATGCACACATTGTTTGCAGTTTGTGCATCTCCTCAAGAATTTTCCCTGAAGACCTGAAGGAAATAGTTTCTAATAAAATACTTATATTCAAATGACCTATGCTGCAAAAATTATAAGTTAAATTGTTGTTAAAATGTACTACAGTAATTAAATATATTATTTAAATTATGAAATAATCTACATTAACACTAGTGAGAGCAATGTTAAAAATTTTAGAACTGCATCTGGAAATAACTTTAATTTTGGATGTGATTAACCATGCTGTAACTCGTATAACAAAACTGAGAGGAGTTGAATCCAACAGCCTGATTGACCAGGCTGTTAATTTCAAGCGAATACTATATTATTGGAAGAAAAAAAAATTATATATATATATATATATATATATATAATCAATATTGTAACTTTTTTTGTGTAATGACGTTTTCAAATAAAGTTAGATAAATATACACACATACCAAAAGAATAAGGGTGGTAGGAGAAGAAAATATGAAAGTGTTCAGTGAGGATCCACAAGGTCTTCTCTGAGTACTCTTTATTTTCTTCTCCGAGGCTATGGGTCCCTACACTTGCACCAGAGGTGGTACCCCTCATATATATATATATATATATATATATATATATATATATATATATATATATATATATATATATATATATATATATATATATATATATATATGACAGTGTCAGATTCACCACCACCATCAAACACCACCAGCACCATACACCACCAGCATCATACACCAACAGCACCATACACCACCAGCATCATACACCACCAGCATCATACACCACCAGCATCATACACCATCAGCATCATACATCACCAGCATCATACACCATCAGCATAATACACCACCAGCATCATACACCATACACCACCAGCACCATACACCACCAGCACCATACACCACCAGCATCATACACCACCAGCACCATACACCACCAGCATCATACACCACCAGCACCATACACCACCAGCATCATACACCATCAGCATCATACACCATCAGCATCATACACCATCAGCATCATACACCATCAGCATCATACTCCACCAGAATCATACACCACCAGCATCATACACCACCAGCACCATACACCAGCATCATACACCATCAGCATCATACACCATCAGCATCATACACCATCAGCATCATACACCATCAGCATCATACTCCACCAGCACCATACACCACCAGCACCATACACCACCACCATGTCAAATGGACAGTGTTAACAAAATTATTCCCACATACTCCGTCACTATGTGATGGAGTACACATAGAACAGGGGACTGTAACAAATGTTCTAGCATAAAACTTTGTACAGTTTAGTAATTCCTTACCATTTGATGTACTAGGTAGATCCATGTTTGGTGAAGTTTTATAGCTGGAGCTGGAAGATCCTGTCGAGATGACTTCTTCAAAGAGAATAGCTTCAACACATTGTGTCTTGAGTCTTCCAGTACTTGGCCTACAGTTACCAGATCTGATTTACAGAAACTAGTGAACTAAGGAGATAAGATTGTTAATAATATACTTTTTTTGAGATTCATATGACTTGCAGCTTAAAAACCAACCTTATTTTAAAATAGTACACTAAAGTACATAGCAAATTGCGAAATTCGTAGTTTTTTAACTACTTTAAAGCTAAATTCTCAAGCTTTGAAAATAAGCACAATTTGCTATTTTAAGCGGAATCTGGCAACTCTGATTTAGCATGTAAACATTGACTTGCATTCACAATGTAGTTATTTATTTTTCAACAATTTAAAACGAGTTATGAAAATACACACATTGGTACATTATTGCAAAGGCACTATACTATATATATATATATATATATATATATATATATATATATATATATATATATATATATATATATATATATAAATTGTTGCAAGTCGAGCAACAAATATTTTACATTGAACAACAAATGAGATTGGAAAAGCAGTATTGCCAAAATAGACCCCAGACACACCCTGTGGGTAGTAATGGACCCCCATACCGACCCTATGAGGGGTAGTGGACCCCATAATAACACTATGGGCGATAGTGGACACTATACAAACACTATGGGCGGTAGTTGACTTCATAGAGACCCTGTGGGCGGTAAGGGACCCCCTATCGACCCTGTGGGCGGCAGTGGACCCCCTATCGATCCTGTGGGCGGCAGTGGACCCCCTACCGACCCTGTGGGCGGCAGTGGACCCCTACCGAACGTGTGGGCGGCAGTGGACCCCCTACCGACCCTGTGGGCGGCAGTGGACCCCCTATCGATCCTGTGGGCGGTAGTGGACCCCCCCCATATCGACCCTGTGGGCGGCAGTGGACCCCCTATCGATCCTGTGGGCGGCAGTGGACCCCCTACCGACCCAGTGGGTGGCAGTGGACCCCCTGCCGACCCTGTGGGCGGTAGTGGACCCCTACCGACCCTGTGGACGGTAGTTGACTTCATAGCGACCCTGTGGGCGGTAGTGGACCCCATACCGACCCTGTGGGTGGCGGTGGACCCCATACCGACTCTGTGGGCGGCAGTGAACCCTATATACTAATCCTGTGGGCGATACTGTACCCTATAGTCATCCTGTGGGGGCAATGGATGCCATACATATCCAGTGGGTGTTATTGTACCCCATACTTATTCTGTGGGTGGTTGGAGCCCCATACCCATCCTGTGGGTTATAGTGGACCCCATACTCATCCTGTGGGTGGTATTGGACCCCATACCTATCCTGTGGGTGGTTGTGAGCCCATACCCATCCTGTCGGTGGTAGTGGACGCAATACACATCCAGTGGATGGTATTGGATCCCATACCCTTCCTGTGGGTGGAAGTGATCCCCATACCATTCCTGTGGGTGGATGTGACCCCCATACTCATCCTGCGGGTGTTATTGGACCCCTTACCCACCTAACAGGTGGTAGTGGACCCTATACTAATCCTATAGTTTCCAATAATCCACACCATACCATCCTGTTTGCAGTAGTTTACCCTATATACATTCCAACATAACATCGTTTTCTGTTAGCGTTCCTACAAAACATTCTTTAAAGATTTCTAAAGCACAAACTATGGTATATAATATTGATTGGTGAAGCACTTATTCTATGTAATAATTTATTGTGCTTATTATAATTTACTAAGAACAACTAATATTTCTCAAAACAAAACTACGAGCCTTCAATAGGATGTAGCTGATCTGTAATATTATAAGAGCATGGACAATAGTAGGTGAATTTCACAACCCATGTGGGACCTGAAAACTACAATTTTCGTTATAATTGAACCAATCACGACTATTCAGCTATCTACGTTGATGGACGAGTACTGTGAGACGTAAATTGGTACGTGAGGAAGAGTTTGAGCCTTGGTAAAAAAGTTAACTGGGAATATATCACATATGTACTAAATCACATTCCACATATTGACTTTAAGCACTAGTCATATATGTACTGTCTTGTGTGAGAACGGGTTGCGGTGGTAGTGGACGCCATTCCATTCCTGTGGGTGGAAGTGATCCCCAAATTTGCAGTAGTTTACCCCATAAACATTCCAACAACATCGTTTTCTGTTAGCGTTCCTACAAAACATTCTTTAAAGATTTTTAAAGCTCAAACTATGGTATATAATATTGATTGGTGAAGCACTGTTATTCTATGTAATAATTTATAGTGCTTATTATAATTTACTAAGAACAACTAATATTTCTCAAAACAAAACTACGAGCCTTCAATAGGAAGTAGCTGATCTGTAATATTCTAAGAGCATGGACAATAGTAGGTAAATTTCACAACCCATGTGGGACCTGAAAACTACAATTTTCCTTATAATTGAACCAATCACGACTATTCTGCTATCTACGTTGATGGACGGGTACTGTGACACGTAAATTGGTACGTGAGGAAGAGTTTGGGCCTTGGTAAAAAAGGTAACTGGAAATATATCACATATGTACTAAATCATATTCAACATATTGACTTTAAGCATTAAGTCATATATGTGCTGTCTTGTGTGAGAACGGGTTGGCTCCCGTCAGTTGTTGTGGAGGTTGTTGGTGTAGTTCCTGTTGTTGTTGTTTAGGTTGTTGGTGTAGTTCCTCTTTTTGTGGTAGTTGTTTGTGTGGTTCTTTTTGCTGTGGTGGTTGGTGGTGAAGTTCCTGTTGTTGCGGTTGATGTTGGTGTAGTTCCTGTTGTGGTTATTGGTGCACTATTTATTTATTTATTTATTTATTTATATACAAGAAGGTACATTGGGTTTGTGAGAAAACATTGTATAGTACAGTAATTACACTCTTGTAAAGCCATAGTATGCGCAGCGTTTACCTGTTGTTGTGGTTGTTGGTGCAGTCCCTGTTGTTGTAGTGGTTGATGGTGCAGTCCCTGTTGTTGTAGTGGTTGATGGTGCAGTCCCTGTTGTTGTAGTGGTTGATGGTGCAGTCCCTGTTGTTGTAGTGGTTGATGGTGCAGTTCCTGTTGTTGTGGTTGTTCGTGTAGTTCCTGTTGTTGTGGTAGTTGTTGTTGTAGCTCCTGTCGTTGTGGAGGCTGGAGGAGTTGATTCTGTTGGTGTGGTAGTTGTTGGTGTAGTTCCTGTTGTTGTGGTGGTTGCTGGTGTAGTTCCTGTTGTGGTTGTTTGTAAAGTTTCTGTTGTTGTTGTGGTTGTTGGTGCAGTTCCTGCTGTTTTAGTGGTTGTTGGTGAAGTTTCTGCTGATGTGGCTATTGATGCAGTTCCTGTTGTTTTGGTGGTTGTTGGTGTTGTTAATGTTGTTGTGGTGGTTGCTGGTGCAGTTCCTGTTGTTTTAGCAATTGTTGGTGTAGTTCATGTTGTTGTTGTGGATGTTGTTGTAGTTCCTGTTGTTGTAGTGGTTGTTGGTGTGGTTCCTGCTGTTGTACTGGTTGTTGGTGTAGTTTCTGTTGTTGTGGAGCTTGTTAGTTTAGGTCCTGTTGTAGTAGCTGGAGTAGTTTTTGTTGTGGTTGTTGTTGTTGATGTAGATCCTATTGTGTTGGTGGTTTTTGGTGTAGTTCCTGTTGTTGTGGTGGTTGTTGGTGTAGTTCCTGCTGTTGTGGTTATTGGTGCAGTTCTTGTTCTTGTGGTGGTTGTTGGTGCAGTTCCTGTTGTTGTGGTTTTTCTTAGTGTAGTTCCTGTTGTTGTGGTGGTTGTTGGTGATGTTCCTGTTGTTGTGGTGGTTGTTGGAGTAGTTCTGGTTCTTGTGGTCGTTGTTGGTGTAGTTGCTGTTACTGTGGTGGTTGTTGGTGCACTACCTGTTGTTGTGGTTGTTGGTGTAGTTCCTGTTGTTGTTGATGTTGTTGTTGTTGCTGTTGTTGTGGTGGCTGTTGGTTTAGTTCCTGGTTTTGTTGTGGTTGTTGTTGTAGTTCCTGTTGCTGTGGTGGTTGTTGGTGTAGTTCCTGTTGTTGTTGTGCTGGTTGTTGGTGTAGTTCCTGTTGCTTTGCTTGTTTGTGTAGTTCCTGTTGTTGAACTGGTTGTTGGTGATGTTATTGTTGTTTTGGTTGTTGTTGGTGTAGTTCCTGTTATTGTATTAGTTGTTGATGTTGTTCCTATTGTTATAGAGGTTGTTGGTGTAGTTCCTGTTGTTATACTGGATTTTAGTGTAGTTTCTGTTGCTGTGGTTGCTGGTGTAGTTCCTGTTGATGTGGGGGTTGTTGGTGCAGTTCCTGTTGTTGTAATGATTGTTGGTGTAGTTCCTGTTGTTTTGTGGTCGCTGGTGGAGTTCCTGTTGTGGTGGTAGTTGTTTGTGTAGTTTCGGTTGTGGTAATGGTTGTTAGTGTAGTTTCTTTTGTTGTTGGGGTTAGTGGTGAAGTACCTGTTGTTGCGGTTGATGTTGGTGATGTTCCTGTTGTTGGTGTAGTTATTGGTGTAAGTCCTGTGTTTTTGGTGGTGGTTGGTGTAGTTTCTGCTTTGGTAGTGGTTGTTGGTATAGTTCCTTTTGTTGTTGTAGTGGTTGTTGGTGAAGTTCTTGTTGTTGTGGTTATTGGTGCAGTTCCTGTTGTTGTAGTGGATGATGGTGCAGTTCCTGTTGTTGTGGCAGTTGTTGGTGCACTTCCTGTTGTAAAGGTGGTTGTTGGTGCAGTTTCCGTTGTTTTAGTGGTTGTTAGTGTACTTCCTGTTGTGGCTATTGGTGTAGTTCCTGTTGTCGTGGGAGCTGTTGGTGTGGTTGCTGCTATTCTGGTGGTTGTTGATGTAGTTCCTGCTGATGTGGTTATTGGTGCAGTTTCTGTTGTTTAGGTGGTTGGTGGTACATTTCCCGTTGTTGTGGTGGTTCCTGTTGTAGTTTCTGGTATTGTTATTGGTGCAGTTCCTGTTGTTGTGGTGGTTGTTGGTGTAGTTCCTGTTGTTGTGTTGGTTGTTTGTGTAATTCCTATCGTTGTTGTGGTTGTTATAGTTCCTGTTGCTGTGGTGGTTGTTTCAGTAGTTTCTGTTGTTGGTGTTGTTGCTGTTGTTGTAGTGGTTGTTGGTGTAGATACTGTTGTAATAGCTGGAGTAGTTTCTGTTGTGGAAGTGGTTGTTGGTGAAGCTCTTTTAGTTATGGTGGTTGTTGGTGAAGTTCCTGTTGTTGTAGTTATTGGTGCACTACGTGTTGTTGTGGTTGTTGGTGCAGTTCCTGTTGTTGTACTGGTTGTTGGTAAAGTTCCTGTTGTTGTGATAGTTGTTGGTGTAGCTCCTTTCGTTGTGGAGGTTGGAGTTGATCCTGTTGGTGTGGTAGTTGTTTTGGTTGTTGGTGTTGTTATGGGGGGTTGTTGGTATAGTTTCTGTTGCGGTTTTTGGTGTAGTTCCTGTTGCTGGGGTGGTTGTTGGTAAAGTTCCTGTTGTTGTGGTAGTTATTTGTGTAGCTTCTCTCATTGTGGTAGCTGGTGTAGTTCTTGTTGTTGTGGTGGATCTTGGTGTAGTTCCTGTAGATGTTGTTGTTCTTGCTGTAGTTCCTGTTGTTGTACTGTTTTTTAGTGTAGTTTCTGTTGTTGTGGTCGCTGGTGTAGTTCCTGTTGTTGTGGTGGTTGTTGGTGTAATTCCTGTTTTTGTGGTGGTTGTTGGTGTAGTTCCTGTTACGTGGTAATTGGTGTAGTTCTGGCTGTTGTGGTGGTTGTTGTTGTAGTTGCTGTTGTTGTGGTGGTTGTTGGTGAAATTCCTGTTGTTGTGAAGGTTGTTGGTGTAGTTCCTTTCGTTGTGGTAGTTCGAGTAGTTTCTGTTGTGGTAGTGATTGTTGGGGTAGTTCCTGTTGTTGGGGTTATTGGTCCACTACCTGTTGTTATCGTTGTTGGTGCAGTTCCTGTTGTTGTAGTGGTTGATGGTGCAGATCCTGTTGTTGTAGTGGTTGATGGTGCAGTTCCTCTTGTTGTGGTTATTGGTGTATTTCCTTTTGTTGTGGTAGTTGTTGGTGTAGTTCCTGTTGTTGTGGTGGTTGCTGGTGTAGTTCTTGTTTAGATCGTAATTATAGTTTCTGTTGTTGTGGTGTTTATTGGTGAAGGTCCTGTTGTTGTGGTGGATTTTGATGTGGTTCCTGTTTTTCTGGTGGTTGTTAGTGTTGTTCCTACTGATGTAGATATTGGTGCAGTTCCTGTTGTTGTGGTGGTTAGTTGTGCAGTTCCCGTTGTTGTGGTGTAGTTCCTGTTGATGTGGTTGTTGTTCGTGCAGTTCTTGTTGTTAGGGTTGTTGTTGTTGTAGTTCCTCTTGTTGTTATTGGTGCAATTTCTGATGTTGTGGTGGTTGTGTAATTCCTATCGTAGATATGGTTGTTGACGTAGTTCCTTTTGCTGTGGTGATTGTTTCAGTATTTCCTGTTGTTGTTATGGTTATTGGTGTTATTTCTGTTGCTGTTGGTGTGGGTTTTTTAGGTGTAGTTCCTGGTTTTGTGGTGGTTGTTGTTGTTTCTGTTGTGGGTGTTGGTGTTGTTCCTGGTGCTGTGGTGGTTGTTTCAATAGGTCCTGTTGTTGTTATTGTTGCTGGTGTTGTTGCTGATTTTGCGGGGATTGTTGGTGTAGTTCCTGGTATAGTGGTGGTTGTTGGCATAGTTTCTGTTGTGATTGTTGGTGTGTTTCCTATTGTTGCTGTCGTTGTTGGTAAAGTTCCTGTTGTTGTGGTAGTTATTTTTGTAGCTCCAGTCGTTGTGGTGGCTGGTGTAGTTCCTGTTGGTGTGGAGGCTGGAGTTGATCCAGTTGATCTGGTAGTTGTTGGTGTAGTTCCTGTTGTTGTGGTGGTTGCTGGTATAGTTCCTGTTATGGTTGTTGTTGTTGTTGTTGTGGTTGATGGTGCAGTTCCTGTTGTTGTGATGGTTGTTGGTGTAGTTCCTCTTGTTGTGGTGGTTGTTGGTGTAGTTCCTGTTGTTGTGGTAGTTGTTGGTGTAGTTCCTGTTTTTGGTTATTGGTGCAGTTCCTGTTGTGGTGGTGGTAATTTGTGTGGTTCCTGTTGTTGTAGTGGGTGTTGGTGTAGATCCTGCTGATATGGTTATTGGTGCCGATCCTCTTGTTGCGGTGGTTGTTGGTACAGTTCTTGTTTTTGTTGTGGTTGTTGGTGTAGTTCCTGTTTTTGTTATTGACATCACTTGGTACCCCTATTCAAATCTCTGAATATGTTAGATATTAAGTCACTGCACATTCTCTCATGTGTATTATACATATATAAAACGCTGAACTGTAATGCCAATCCTGAACTCAAAAGCCTCATAGAAGGTTGTAACAGAACCCATGAGCACCACACCAGAAATAAATACAGTTTTGATATTCCTAGAGTACGACTTAATCAAACTAGAAATGCTCTACAAATCAAGGGGCCCAGAATGTGGAATGACCTTCCCAACCATATTAAAGACTGTACCTCTCTCAACCAGTTTAAGATGAAAACGAAGCACTACCTAATAAATTCCCTGTAACCTACCTTACCCCTCTATTGTCAACCAATGTCTGTTTTTTTTAAATGGCGCTGTTTGTCGACAGAATTGTATTTGTGCTGTTTTTTCAGCCATGTTCCCCCCTTTTTTATCTCTTTTTTTTTATTTGTTCTCAACTCATTTTACTCTTTATGCTCAATTAGTATTAAGCTTTAGTCATTTAAGTTTTTCATGCCCGAAACGCTTTGCGTAATAGTGGCTTTAGGCATTGTATGTATGTATGTATGTATGTATTGTTGCAGTTCCTGTTGTTTTGGTGGTTGTTGGTGTAGTTCCTGTTGTTGTGTTGGTTGTTGGTGTAATTCCTTTCGTTGTTGTGGTTGTTGATATAGTTCCTGTTGCTGTGGTGGTGGATTCATTAGTTTCTGCCCAGTTATTAGACCATTCAGACCAGTTGGCATGAGGTACCTGGAGCTTTGCTATTACTGTATTCACTCTCGTATTCTTGAAGATATCCTCACAGTGTACCCAAAATTAACCAGTGCCGTTTAATAAACATATGGCCCTTTATAACTAACCATCCTGCGAGATGGGGACTTTTATTACCACTGCTACCTTATTCAATCTTGTGTTGCTGATATCCTCAAAATGCTTCCGGAGTCTGCCAGTGCAGACTACCTATCACATGCCTCTGTATGATTAACCATCCTGTGTGATAGGGATGTTATAGCATCACGTAGTTAGCTTTTTTGACACACTGTACTCCACTTCATATAGTCTAGGGTAGCTGTACTAATGCAGATGTACCTAATGTATTAATAAAAATAATCATTAGTTTCTGTTGTTGTTAGAGTTGTTGGTGTAGTTCCTGTTGTAGTAGTTGTTGGTGTAGTTCCTATTGTGGTGGTAGTTGTTTGTGTATATTCTGTTGTTGTAGTGGTTGTGGGTGTAGTTTCTTTTGTTGTCGTAGTGGTTGTTGGTGTAGTTCCTTTTGTTGTCGTAGTGGTTGTTGGTGTAGTTCCTGTTGTTGTGGTGGTTAGTGGTGTAGTTCATTTTATAGTAGTTGTTGGTGTAGTTCCTGTAATGGTGGTAGTTGTTTGTGTATATTCTGTTGTTGTAGTGGTTGTGGGTGTAGTTCCTTTTGTTGTCGTAGTGGTTGTTGTCATGTTCACAGAAAATGGTACCATCCGTTTTCTATGTGCGGCGGCTGGGACGCCAGAGAGAGGAGGTAAACAAGAGAGCGTACAGGACGCCCGCCAAGCTTGGTAGCTACTAGTCATGTAATCATATTAAGTATTAAAGTCAGTAACCAAGTCATGACTTTACATCAACCCTACAACCAAGACTTCCTCAGTAACACACAAACACCACATTGGCGACGAGGATGAACTGTGAACGCAGGTATTTGTTCAGTTTCAAACAGAAGGGAGAAGCATGCTGCCTGGAGGAGGAAGAGAAGCTGTGAGCGCCATACCCGATGCTGTATGCTAACCGATGCTGTGTGCTAACCAATGCTGTGTGCTAAACGATGCTGTGTGCTAACCAATGCTGTGTGCTACCCAAGCTGTGTGCTACCCAAGCTGTGCTGAAGAAACTGTGTACTGAGGAATCTGCCGACGTTGTGTACGAAACGACGCATTGATGTGTACAAAACCTGATGTTTTGGTTACGAAACGACGCTTCGTGCTACAAAATTCATCACACTGAACTGACTGCTGTACCAACTGCTGCACCAACTGCTGTACCAACTGCTGCTGTACCAACTGCTGTGCTGCTGCTGTGAGTAGGAACAACACATGTACACAAGGGCTAGGTAAGAAGTCAGTTGCTGCTATATTGTGCACTGTTGTGAACTTTTGCATTAAAATGCTTGTGTGCTTTGCAAAATTAAAGTAATTACAGTGAATTCTTGACTAACATATACAGTGCAGTAAGTGTTTAATATTCTGAGGAACATTTAAGTGATAAGTTACATTTATTCAGTAAAAATGGCAAATATACCTCAGTTTCCTGCATTTGATCCTGACTGTGACCAGACAAACCTGTCACAGAGGTGGGTCAAATGGCTTAAAAAGTTTGAAAATTTGTTGATAGTTTCTGACATCAAAAGTGCTGAAAGAAAGCGTGCCTTTCTACTTCATTATGCAGGTGATAGAGTTTGTGACATCTTTGACACACTGAAAGACACTGGTGGTGCCAAAGATTATGACACTGCCAAAGCCAAACTAACAGAGCATTTCAAACCAAGGCAAAATACTGCAATGGAAATTATGCATTTCAGGAGAGCAAAACAACTCTCTAATGAAACTGTGGATCAATACCACACACGTCTGCAGGGTTTAGCAGCCCATTGTGAGTTTGCTGATGTTGACAAAAAAATCAAACAGCAAATAATTGAAACATGCACATCTACACGTCTCCGTCGAAGAGCTCTAGAACTTGTTGATGATGAAAGTTCTCTTACCAAGATACTGGATATTGCTCGTCGAATGGAAGATGCTGCACGTGATGCTCGTGTCATGGAGTACAGTGCCAACAACGGTTCTGCCACTGGTACTAACAGTCATGAGGTATGTAAGGTTCAGGGAGGACATCGTAATTAAAGAAGATATCATGCCAAACCTAACAGTAAATTTAGCCGAGAACCACGTCACAACTGGGGTCAAGGAACAAGGCTCAAGCAGTCACAACGACCCACATCAGAGGGTGTCAACAATAAATGTTACAATTGTGGAGGAGACTACCCACACCAAGATAATGTTTGTCCTGCTCAAGGTAAGAAGTGCTATGAGTGTGGAAAACTAGGTCATTTTGGTGCTATGTGTCGTTCTGCACTAAAGAAACCACAGTCAATGAATAAAAGCACTGTACGAGGATCAGGTCATAGGGGTCGAGGTGGTAAACACAATATTGCACCTCATATCCAGAATGTTAATAATGTACAAGACAACATTTCATTACAACCAGTCTCAGATGACAGTGAATGTGATTATACTTATGGAGTACAAGCAATCACAGAATGGAATGATCTTCCAAACAACCCAGAGACATGTGTATACATTGCTGGTATTTGTCTCAAGGTTCTCATTGACACTGGATCAAACATTGACACCATTGCTGAGTGCCACTATGAGAAATTTAAAAAAGAGTTCCCAAAGCTTGAGAACTATAATGGCAAAGCCACTGCCTATGCTTCAAAGGTAGCCTTGCCAGTGATTGGAACTTTCACTGCAGAGATTAAGTCAAAGAATGCAATGCTCATTACTACATTCCATGTTGTTAGGAATGCAAAGGAGTCTTTACTCAGTTACAAGACTTCAACCAAATTGGGGCTACTTCAGCTTTCTAATGCTGTAGCAGTGGAATCTGCAAACAATGTTGATGGTATTGTTGCTGAATTTTCTGATCGATTTAAATCCATAGGTTGTTATACTGATAGCAAAGTACATCTGCATATCAACCCAGAT
This sequence comes from Procambarus clarkii, assembly GCF_040958095.1. Lineage (NCBI taxonomy): Eukaryota > Metazoa > Arthropoda > Malacostraca > Decapoda > Cambaridae > Procambarus > Procambarus clarkii. The sequence continues at coordinate 23,195,472 of NC_091222.1, read as the reverse complement.
GTAATTCCAGTTGCCCAACCACATCGCCGACAACCATTCCATACTCGCAAGAAAGTCGATGCCGAACTGGATAGACTGATAGAACTAGATATCATTGAACCAGTAACAGGCCCAACACCATGGGTAAGCCCAATTGTCACTCCACCAAAGCCGAAGAATCCAGATGAGATACGCATTTGTGTGGACATGCGTGTTCCCAACAAGGCAATAATGCGTGAACGCCATCCTACACCGACTGTAGATGATATGATCTACCGCTTGAATGGTGCAACTGTATTCAGCAAGTTAGATTTAAACAAGGGCTATCATCAGCTTGAACTTGATGAGGAGAGTCGATTCATCACAACGTTTACGACACATCGAGGTCTGTATAGGTACAAGCGCCTGAGTTTTGGTATCAACAGTGCTGCCGAGGTATTCCAGCACATCATCAGCCAGGTATTGCAAGACATACCTAATGCTGACAACATGTCTGATGACATCATTGTTTATGGCCGTACCCAAGCTGAACACGACAAAGCTCTTCGTGCAACATTGCAACGCTTACGAGAAAAGAATCTGACGTTAAGCCGAGCAAAGTGTGAGTTCAATCAACATAAAATTGAATTCTTTGGACATGTACTTAGTGACAAAGGTCTGTCTCCAGATCCTAAGAAAGTTGCAGATATCAAGAATGCTGCACCTCCTTCAACGTCCACTGAAGTACATAGTTTTCTGGGAATGGCAAACTACTGTTCTCGCTTCATTCCAGATTTTGCTACCATTACGAAGCCTCTACGTGAGCTCCTGAAGAAAAATGCATCATGGTACTGGAGCGATATCGAGCAAAATGCATTTGATGCTGTGAAAGATGCACTAGTAGAGAATGCGACTGCTGCGTATTTTGATCCATCAATGGACACTGAGTTAACAGTGGATGCTAGTCCTGTTGGTTTAGGTGCTGTTTTAGCCCAACACAAACCTGGTCAACCAGATTCCAGAGTAGTAATTGCCTACGCCAGCCGTTCTCTCACAGATGTTGAGCAACGATACAGTCAGACAGAGAAGGAAGCTCTTGCTCTTGTATGGGGCTGTGAACACTTCAATGTGTATCTGCTTGGTGCGCCCTTCACCACGATAGTCACTGACCACAAACCGTTGGAGACCATCTTCAATAATCCAAAGTCCAAACCACCAGCTCGCATTGAGAGATGGGCTCTTCGTCTGCAACCATACAACTTTACGGTGAAATACAAGCCGGGTGCAGGCAATCCCGCTGATTACATCAGTCGACATCCTGCCAACAGTTTCACCATCACCAAGCATCAGCAAGTTGCCTAGGAATATGTACACTCTGTAACCTGTGATGCAGTCCCTAAGGCTCTCACTCTTGATGAAATCCGTACTGCAACCCTGGAGGACCCAACTCTGCAAGCAACAGTGGATGCATTGACTAAGAAAAAGTTTCCACGCATCCCACCCTCAGGAGTTGACCAAGATGCATTCAAAGCACTTGAACGCTTCCAGGCAGAATTGTTACGCAACAACGCGACACTGTGCTGCGAGGTACTCGTATCGTGATTCCAGCTGTTCTCCAGCAACGTGCTCTGAAGCTTGCACATCAAGGACACCAAGGTCTTGTTAGGACGAAACAGCTGCTACGAGAAAAGGTGTGGTTTCCTGGCATTGATCGTCAAGCAAAGGATATGCATGATGCCTGTGTCCCTTGCCAAGCTGCAGTGGATACTTCAAGACCAACACCTCTACAACCTTCACCACTACCTGCTGCACCATGGACGGAAGTATCGATGGACTTCTGCGGACCACTACCAACTGGAGAGTACTTGATGGTAGTCATTGATGATCACTCACGTTATCCAGAAGTAGAAATCATCACTTCCACATCTGCAAAGGCTGTCATCCCGAAACTCGACAAGATCTTTTCAAACTTTGGCATTCCTGAAGTTGTCAAGACAGACAATGGACCGTCATTCAATGGACAAGACTTCGTCAACTTTTCTGAGCATATTGGATTCAAACACCGCCGTGTGATGCCACTACATCCTCAAGCAAATGGAGAAGTTGAGAGATTCATGCAACCTCTCATGAAAGCGGTACGCTGTGCTCATGCCGAAGGACGATCCTGGAAACAAGCTATGTATGCTTTTCTCAGGAACTACCGTGCAACACCGCATGGAACACTGGGCAAGTCACCTGGTGAACTTTTATTTGGACGTCCTATGAGAATCGCACTACCCGTCATGCCAGCCGAGGTAACGGATAAACGTCTCGCTCAGAAGGATGCACTAGCCAAGGGCAAAATGAAAATTGCTCATGATCAACGTGCAAAGGAACAGTTCATAAAGGTTGGTGACACTGTTCTCGTTAAAAAGAAAAAAGAGGGAAAGTTAGATATGCCGTATGATACAAAACCATATAAAGTGATTAGTGTAAAAGGAACTATGGTAACAGCTAGTAATAGAGATCATAGTATAACACGTAATATGGCTTATTTCAAAGTGATTCCAACTAGTGTAGAAAATTATGAAGTGCAAAGTCGTGCAAAAGAAAAAGAAAAAAATAGTTATAACCCGACAAACAATTCATCAAGGGATGTTATTGCATTTAAGGACTCTCGTCCTAAACGTCATGTTAAACGCCCTACACGATTTGATGATTAATTGTGTTCCTATGTAATGAAAAGTATTTACTTATTATGCTAAACTAAATTTAATATTGTTTGAATAATGCAGATATCTCATCCAATATTTTGTAACTTTGTATTACAGTTTCTTTCATGTTTAACACTGCATATGTATTTTTAACATTGAAATCCTTTGTGGAAAAGATTAAGTTGTTTAAATTCTTTGTGTGCTTAATTAATGTTAAATGTATGCAGTATCTCTTGATATGTTAATAACTTACTTTGTGTCAATAACTTTGCTTTGTGCTACAAGCATGGTAGACATCCTGTATTCATTCTTTTTAAAGAAAAGGAGGGATGTCATGTTCACAGAAAATGGTACCATCCGTTTTCTATGTGCGGCGGCTGGGACGCCAGAGAGAGGAGGTAAACAAGAGAGCATACAGGACGCCCGCCAAGCTTGGTAGCTACTAGTCATGTAATCATATTAAGTATTAAAGTAAGTAACCAAGTCATGACTTTACATCAACCCTACAACCAAGACTTCCTCAGTAACACACAAACACCACAGTTGTTGGTGTAGTTCCTGTTGTTGTGGTGGTTGATGATGAAGTTCCTGATGTTGTGGTTGATGATGGAGCCTTCCCTTTTGTTGTTGTAGTTGTAGTTCCTGTTGTTGTGGTAGTTGTTGGTGTAGTTCCTGTGTTTGTGGTGGTTGTTGGTATAGTTTCTGTTGTTGTAGTGGTTGTTGGTATAGTTCCTTTTGTTGTCGTAGTGGTTGTTGGTGTAGTTCCTTTTGTTGTGATGGTTGTTAGTGAAGTTCTTGTTGTTGTGGTTATTGGTGCAGTTCCAGTTGTTGTAGTGGTTGATGGTGCAGTTCCTGTTGTTGTGGTTGTTGTTGGTGTAGTTCCTGTTGATGTGGTTGTTATTGGTGCAGTTCCTGTTGTTGTTGTGGTTGTTGGTGTAGTTTATGTTGTTGTTATTGGTGGAGTTTCTGTTGTTGTGGTGGTTGTTGGTGTAATTCCTATCGTTGTTGTGGTAATTCCTATCGGTGTTGATGTTGTTCCTGTTGCTGTGGTGGTTGTTGCAGTAGTTTCTGTTGTTGTTAATGTTGTTGGAATTTTTGCTGTTGTTGTGGGGGTTGTTGGTGTAATTCCTGGTTTTGTTGTGGTTATTGGAATACTTTCTGTTGAATTTGTTAGTGTAGTTCCTGTTGTTATGGTGGTTGATGGTGCAGATCCTGTTGTTGTGGTTGTTGGTGTAGTTCCCATTGTTGTGGTGGCTGGTTTAGTTCCTGTTGTTGTGGTGGTTGCTGTTGTAGTTCCGGTTGTTGCGGAGTTTGTTGGTATAGTTTTTGTTGTTGTGGTAGTTGTTGGTGTAGTTCCTATCGTTGTGGTGGTTCTTGGTGTAGTTCCTGTCGTTTTGGTGGCTGGTGTAGTTCCTATTGTTGTGATTGTTGTTGGTGCAGTTCCTGTTGCTGTGGTGGTTGTTGGTGTAGTTCCGGTCGTTGTGGTGGCTGTTGTAATTCCTGTTGTTGTTGTGGTTGCTGGTGTAGTTACTGTTGTTGTGGGGTTTGTTGGTGTAGTTCCTGTTGATGTACTGGTTGTTGGTATAGTTCCTGTTGTTGTGGTTGTTGTTGGTGTAGTTCCTGTTGTTGTACTGGTTTTGGGTGAAGTTCCTGTTGTTGTGGTCGCTGATGTATTTGTTGTGGAAGTTGTTGGTGTGGTTCTTGTTGCTGTAGTGGTTGTTGATGTAGTTCCTGTTATGGTGGTAGTTGTTGGTGTAGTTCTAGCTGTTGTGGTGGTTGTTGGTGTTGTTGCTGTTGTTGAGGTAGTTGTTTGTGAAATTCCTGTTTTTGTGGTTGTTGTTGGTGTAGTTCCTGTCGTTGTGGGAGCTGGAGTAGTTTCTGTTGTTGTTGTGGTTGATGGTGCAGTTCCTGTTGTTGTGGTTGTTGGTACAGTTCCTATTATTGCTGTGGTTGTTGGTGTAGTTCCTGTTGTTGTGGTGGTTGTTGGTGTAGTGTCTGTTCTAGTAGCTGGAGTAGTTTCTGTTGTAGTAGTGGTTGTTGGTACAGTTCCTGTTGTTGTGGTGATTGTTGGTGTAGTTCGTGTTGATGAGGTCGCTGTTGTAGTTCCTGTTGTGGTGGTAGTTTGTGTAGTTCCTTTTGTAGTAGTTGTTGGTGTAGTTCCTGTAATGGTGGTAGTTGTTTGTGTATATTCTGTTGTTGTAGTGGTTGTGGGTGTAGTTCCTTTGGTTGTCGTTGTGGTTGTTGGTGTAGTTCCTGTTGTTGTGGTGGTTGGTGGTGAAGTTCCTGATGTTGCGGTTGATGTTGGTGCCGTTCCCTTTTGTTGTTGTTGTAGTTGTAGTTCCTGTTGTTGTGGTAGTTGTTGGTGTAGTTCCTGTGTTTGTGGTGGTTGTTGGTGTAGTTTCTGTTGTTGTAGTGGTTGTTGGTATAGTTCCTTTTGTGGTCGTAGTGGTTGTTTGTGTAGTTCCTTTTGTTGTGGTGGTTGTTGGTGAAGTTCTTGTTGTTGTGGTTATTGGTGCAGTTCCAGTTGTTGTAGTGGTTGATGGTGCAGTTTCTGTTGTTGTGGTTGTTGTTGGTGTAGTTCCTGTTAATGTGGTTGTTATTGGTGCAGTTCCTATTGTTGTTGTGATTGTTGGTGTAGTTTCTGTTTTTGTTATTGGTGCAGTTCCTGTTGTTGTGGTGGTTGTTGGTGTAATTCCTATCGTTGTTGTGGTAATTCCTATCGTTGTTGTTGTAGTTCCTGTTGCTGTGGTGGTTGTTTCAGTAGTTTCTTTTGTTGTTATTGTTGTTGGAATTTTTGCTGTTGTTATGGGGGTTGTTGGTGTAATTCCTGTTTTTGTGGTTGTGGTTGGTGTAGTTCCTTTCGTTGTGATAGCTGGAGTAGTTTCTGTTGTTGTGGTGGTTGATGGAGCAGTTCCTGTTGTTGTGGTTGTTGGTACAGTTCCTATTATTGCTGTGGTTGTTGGTGTAGTTCCTGTTGTTGTGATGGTTGTTGGTGTAGTTGCTGTTCTAGTAGCTGGAGTAGTTTCTGTTTTAGTAGTGGTTGTTGGTACAGTTGCTGTTGTTGTGGTTATTGTTGGTGTAGTTCGTGTTGTTGAGGTCGCTGGTGTAGTTCCTGTTGTGGTGGTGGTTGGTGGAGTAGTTCCTGTTGTAGTAGTTGTTGGTGTAGTTCCTGTTGTTGTGGTCGCTGATGTATTTGTTGTTTAAGTTGTTGATGTGGTTCTTGTTGCTGTAGTGGGTGTTGATGTAGTTCCTGTTATGGTGGTGGTTGTTGGTGTAGTTCTTGCTGTTGTGGTGGTTGTTGGTGTTGTTGCTGTTGTTGAGGTAGTTGTTTGTGAAATTCCTGTTTTTGTGGTTGTTGTTGGTGTAGTTCCTGACGTTGTTGGAGCTGGAGTAGTTTCTGTTGTTGTGGTGGTTGATGGTGCAGTTCCTGTTGTTGTGGTTGTTGGTACAGTTCCTATTATTGCTGTGGTTGTTGGTGTAGTTCCTGTTGTTGTGGTGGTTGTTGGTGTAGTGTCTGTTCTGGTAGCTGGAGTAGTTTCTGTTGTAGTAGTGGTTGTTGGTACAGTTCCTGTTGTTGTGGTGATTGTTGGTGTAGTTCGTGTTGATGAGGTCGCTGGTGTAGTTCCTGTTGTAGTGGTGGTTGGTGTAGTTCCTTTTGTAGTAGTTGTTGGTGTAGTTCCTGTAATGGTGGTAGTTGTTTGTGTATATTCTGTTGTTGTAGTGGTTGTGGATGTAGTTCCTTTGGTTGTCGTTGTGGTTGTTGGTGTAGTTCCTGTTGTTGTGGTGGTTGGTGTAGTTCCTGTTGTTGTTTTGGTTGGTGGTGAAGTTCCTGATGTTGCGGTTGATGTTGGTGCCGTTCCTTTTGTTGTTGTTGTAGTTGTAGTTCCTGTTGTTGTGGTAGTTGTTGGTGTAGTTCCTGTGTTTGTGGTGGTTGTTGGTGTAGTTTCTGTTGTTGTAGTGGTTGTTGGTATAGTTCCTTTTGTTGTCGTAGTGGTTGTTTGTGTAGTTCCTTTTGTTGTGGTGGTTGTTGGTGAAGTTCTTGTTGTTGTGGTTATTAGTGCAGTTCCAGTTGTTGTAGTGGTTGATGGTGCAGTTTCTGTTGTTGTGGTTGTTGTTGGTGTAGTTCCTGTTGATGTGGTTGTTATTGGTGCAGTTCCTGTTGTTGTTGTGGTGGTTGGTGTAGTTTCTGTTGTTGTTATTGGTGCAATTCCTGTTGTTGTGGTGGTTGTTGGTGTAATTCCTATCGTTGTTGTGGTAATTCCTATCGTTGTTGATGTAGTTCCTGTTGCTGTGGTCGTTGTTTCAGTAGTTTCTGTTGTTGTTATTGTTGTTGGAATTTTTGCTGTTGTTGTGGGGGTTGTTGGTGTAATTCCTGTTTTTGTGGTTGTTGTTGGTGTAGTTCCTTTCGTTGTGGTAGCTGGAGTAGTTTCTGTTGTTGTGGTGGTTGATGGAGCAGTTCCTGTTGTTGTGGTTGTTGGTACAGTTCCTATTATTGCTGTGGTTGTTGGTGTAGTTCCTGTTGTTGTGATGGTTGTTGGTGTAGTTGCTGTTCTAGTAGCTGGAGTAGTTTCTGTTTTAGTAGTGGTTGTTGGTACAGTTGCTGTTGTTGTGGTTATTGTTGGTGTAGTTCGTGTTGTTGAGGTCGCTGGTGTAGTTCCTGTTGTGGTGGTGGTTGGTGTAGTTCCTTTTGTAGTAGTTATTGGTGTAGTTCCTGTAATGGTGGTAGTTTTTTGTGTATATTCTGTTGTTGTAGTGGTTGTTTGTGTAGTTCCTTTTGTTGTGGTGGTTGTTCGTGAATTCTTGTTGTTGTGGTTATTGGTGCAGTTTCAGTTGTTGTAGTGGTTGATGGTGCAGTTTCTGTTGTTGTGGTTGTTGTTGGTGTAGTTCCTGTTGATGTGGTTGTTATTGGTGCAGTTCCTGTTGTTGTTGTGGTTGTTGGTGTAGTTTCTGTTGTTGTTATTGGTGCAGTTCCTGTTGTTGTGGTGGTTGTTGGTGTAATTCCTATCGTTGTTGTGGTAATTCCTATCGTTGTTGTGGTAATTCCTATCGTTGTTGTTGTAGTTCCTGTTGCTGTGGTGGTTGTTTCAGTAGTTTCTGTTGTTGTTGCTGTTGTTGGAATTTTTGCTGTTGTTGTGGGGGTTGTTGGTGTAATTCCTGTTTTTGTGGTTGTAGTTGGTGTAGTTCCTTCCGTTGTGGTAGCTGGAGTAGTTTCTGTTGTTGTTGTGGTGGTTGATGGTGCAGTTCCTTTTGTTGTAGTTGTTGGTACAGTTCCTATTATTGCTGTTGTTGTTGGTGTAGTTCCTGTTGTTGTGATGGTTGTTGGTGTAGTTGCTGTTCTAGTAGCTGGAGTAGTTTCTGTTGTAGTAGTGGTTGTTGGCACAGTTGCTGTTGTGGTTATTATTGGTGTAGTTCGTGTTGTTGAGGTCGCTGGTGTAGTTATTTTTGTGGTTGTGGTTGGTGGAGTAGTTCCTGTTGTAGTAGTTGTTGGTGTAGTTCCTGTTGTTGTGGTCGCTGATGTATTAGTCGTGTAAGTTGTTGGTGTGGTTCTTGTTGCTGTAGTGGTTGTTGATGTAGTTCCTGTTATGGTGGTGGTTGTTGGTGTAGTTCTGGCTGTTGTGGTGGTTGTTGGTGTTGTTGCTGTTGTTGAGGTAGTTGTTTGAGAAATTCCTGTTTTTTGTGGTTGTTGTTGGTGTAGTTCCTGTCGTTGTGGGAGCTGGAGTAGTTTTCTGTTGTTGTGGTGGTTGATGGTGCAGTTCCTGTTGTTGTGGTTGTTGGTACAGTTCCTATTATTGCTGTGGTTGTTGGTGTAGTTCCTGTTGTTGTGGTGGTTGTTGGTGTAGTGTCTGTTCTAGTAGCTGGAGTAGTTTTCTGTTGTAGTAGTGGTTGTTGGTACAGTTCCTGTTGTTGTGGTGATTGTTGGTGTTGTTCGTGTTGATGAGGTCGCTGGTGTAGTTCCTGTTGTGGTGATGGTTGGTGTAGTTCCTTTGTAGTAGTTGTTGGTGTAGTTCCTGTAATGGTGGTAGTTGTTTGTGTATATTCTGTTGTTGTAGTGGCTGTGGGTGTAGTTCCTTTGGTTGTCGTTGTGGTTGTTGGTGTAGTTCCTGTTGTTGTGGTGGTTGGTGGTGAAGTTCCTGATGTTGCGGTTGATGTTGGTGCCGTTCCTTTTGTTGTTGTTGTAGTTGTAGTTCCTGTTGTTGTGGTAGTTGTTGGTGTAGTTCCTGTGTTTGTGGTGGTTGTTGGTGTAGTTTCTGTTGTTGTAGTGGTTGTTGGTATAGTTCCTTCTGTTGTCGTAGTGGTTGTTTGTGTAGTTCCTTTTGTTGTGGTGGTTGTTCGTGAAGTTCTTGTTGCTGTGGTTATTGGTGCAGTTCCAGTTTGTTGTAGTGGTTGATGGTGCAGTTTCTGTTGTTGTGGTGTTGTTGGTGTAGTTCCTGTTGATGTGGTTGTTATTGGTGCAGTTCCTGTTGTTGTTGTGGTTGTTGGTGTAGTTTCTGTTGTTGTTATTGGTGCAGTTCCTGTTGTTGTGGTGGTTGTTGGTGTAATTCCTATCGTTGTTGTTGTAATTCCTATCGTTGTTGTTGTAGTTCCTGTTGCTGTGGTGGTTGTTTCAGTAGTTTCTGTTGTTGTTATTGTTGTTGGAATTTTTGCTGTTGTTGTGGGGGTTGTTGGTGTAATTCCAGTTTTGTGGTTGTGGTTGGTGTAGTTCCTTTCGTTGTGGTAGCTGGAGTAGTTTCTGTTGTTGTGGTGGTTGATGGTGCAGTTCCTGTTGTTGTGGTTGTTGGTACTGTTCCTATTATTGCTGTGGTTGTTGGTGTAGTTCCTGTTGTTGTGATGGTTGTTGGTGTAGTTGCTGTTCTGGTAGCTGGAGTAGTTTCTGTTGTAGTAGTGGTTGTTGGCACAGTTGCTGTTGTGGTTATTGTTGGTGTAGTTCGTGTTGTTGAGGTCGCTGGTGTAGTTCCTGTTGGGGTGGTGGTTGGTGGAGTAGTTCCTGTTGTAGTAGTTGTTGGTGTAGTTCTTGTTGTTGTGGTCGCTGATGTATTTGTCGTGTAAGTTGTTGGTGTAGTTCTTGTTGCTGTAGTGGTTGTTGATGTAGTTCCTGTTATTGTGGTGGTTGTTGGTGTCGTTCTGGCTGTTGTGGTGGTTGTTGGTGTTGTTGCTGTTGTTGAGGTAGTTGTTTGTGAAATTCCTGTTTTGTGGTTGTTGTTGGTGTAGTTCCTGTCGTTGTGGGAGCTGGAGTAGTTTCTGTTGTTGTGGTGGTTGATGGAACAGTTCCTGTTGTTGTGGTTGTTGGTACAGTTCCTATTATTGCTGTGGTTGTTGTAGTTCCTGTTGTTGTGGTGGTTGTTGGTGTAGTGTCTGTTCTAGTAGCTGGAGTAGTTTCTGTTGTAGTAGTGGTTGTTGGTACAGTTCCTGTTGTTGTGGTGATTGTTGGTGTAATTCGTGTTGATGAGGTCGCTGGTGTAGTTCCTGTTGTGGTGGTGGTTGGTGTAGTTCCTTTTGTAGTAGTTATTGGTGTAGTTCCTGTAATGGTGGTAGTTTTTTGTGTATATTTTGTTGTTATACTGGTTGTGGGTGTAGTTCCTTTGGTTGTCGTTGTGGTTATTGGTGTAGTTTCCTGATGTTGTGGTGGTTGGGTGGTGAAGTTTCTGATTTTGCGGTTGATGTTGGTGCTGTTCCTTTTGTTGTTGTTGTAATTGTAGTTCCTGTTGTTGTGGTAGTTGTTGGTGTAGTTCCTGTGTTTGTGGTGGTTGTTGGTGTAGTTTCTGTTGTTGTAGTGGTTGTTGGTATAGTTCCTTCTGTTGTCGTAGTGGTTGTTTGTGTAGTTCCTTTTGTTGTGGTGGTTGTTCGTGAAATTCTTGTTGTTGTGGTTATTGGTGCAGTTCCAGTTGTTGTAGTGGTTGATGGTGCAGTTTCTGTTGTTGTGGTTGTTGTTGGTGTAGTTCCTGTTGATGTGGTTGTTATTGGTGCAGTTCCTGTTGTTGTTGTGGTTGTTGGTGTAGTTTCTGTTGTTGTTATTGGTGCAATTCCTGTTGTTGTGGTGGTTGTTGGTGTAATTCCTATCGTTGTTGTGGTAATTCCTATCGTTGTTGTTGTAGTTCCTGTTGCTGTGGTGGTTGTTTCAGTAGTTTCTGTTGTTGTTGCTGTTGTTGGAATTTTTGCTGTTGTTGTGGGGGTTGTTGGTGTAATTCCTGTTTTTGTGGTTGTGGTTGGTGTAGTTCCTTTCGTTGTGGTAGCTGGAGTAGTTTCTGTTGTTCTTGTGGTGGTTGATGGTGCAGTTCCTGTTGTTGTAGTTGTTGGTACAGTTCCTATTATTGCTGTTGTTGTTGGTGTAGTTCCTGTTGTTGTGATGGTTGTTGGTGTAGTTGCTGTTCTAGTAGCTGGAGTAGTTTCTGTTGTAGTAGTGGTTGTTGGCACAGTTGCTGTTGTGGTTATTATTGGTGTAGTTCGTGTTGTTGAGGTCGCTGGTGTAGTTCCTTTTGTGGTGGTGGTTGGTGGAGTAGTTCCTGTTGTAAGTGTTGGTGTAGTCCTGTTGCGTGGTCTGTCGTGTATTTTGTTGTTGTGTTGTGTTGTTGGTGTGTCTTGTTGCTGTATGTGGTTTATGTGTGTGGTTTGATGGTGGTGTGTTTGGCTGTGTTCGTGTTTGGCTGTTGTGGTGGTTGTTGTGTGTGTTGCTTGTGAGGTGTTAGTTGTTTGTGAAATTCCTGTTTTGTGGTTGTTGTTGGTGTAGTTCCTGTCGTTGTGGGAGCTGGAGTAGTTTCTGTTGTTGTGGTGGTTGATGATGCAGTTCCTGTTGTTGTGGTTGTTGGTACAGTTCCTATTATTGCTGTGGTTGTTGGTGTAGTTCCTGTTGTTGTGGTGGTTGTTGGTGTAGTGTCTGTTCTAGTAGCTGGAGTAGTTTCTGTTGTAGTTGTGGTTGTTGGTACAGTTCCTGTTGTTGTGGTGATTGTTGGTGTAGTTCGTGTTGATGAGGTCGCTGGTGTAGTTCCTGTTGTGGTAGTGGTTGGTGTAGTTCCTTTTGTAGTAGTTGTTGGTGTAGTTCCTGTAATGGTGGTAGTTGTTTGTGTATATTCTGTTGTTGTAGTGGTTGTGGGTGTAGTTCCTTTGGTTGTCGTTGTGGTTGTTGGTGTAGTTCCTGTTGTTGTGGTGGTTGGTGGTGAAGTTCCTGATGTTGCGGTTGATGTTGGTGCCGTTCCTTTTGTTGTTGTTGTAGTTGTAGTTCCTGTTGTTGTGGTAGTTGTTGGTGTAGTTCCTGTGTTTGTGGTGGTTGTTGGTGTAATTTCTGTTGTTGTAGTGGTTGTTGGTATAGTTCCTTCTGTTGTCGTAGTGGTTGTTTGTGTAGTTCCTTTTGTTGTGGTGGTTGTTCGTGAAGTTCTTGTTGTTGTGGTTATTGGTGCAGTTCCAGTTGTTGTAGTGGTTGATGGTGCAGTTTCTGTTGTTGTGGTTGTTGTTGGTGTAGTTCCTGTTGATGTGGTTGTTATTGGTGCAGTTCCTGTTGTTGTTGTGGTTGTTGGTGTAGTTTCTGTTGTTGTTATTAGTGCAGTTCCTGTTGTTGTGGTGGTTGTTGGTGTAATTCCTATCGTTGTTGTGGTAATTCCTATCGTTGTTGTTGTAGTTCCTGTTGCTGTGGTGGTTGTTTCAGTAGTTTTTGTTGTTGTTATTGTTGTTGGAATTTTTGCTGTTGTGTGGGGGTTGTTGGTGTAATTGCTGTTTTGTGGTTGTTGTTGGTGTAGTTCCTTTCGTTGTGGTATCTGGAGTAGTTTCTGTTGTTGTGGTAGTTGATGGTGCAGTTCTTGTTGTTGTGGTTTTTGGTACAGTTCCTATTATTGCTGTGGTTGTTGGTGTAGTTCCTGTTGTTGTGATGGTTGTTGGTGTAGTTGCTGTTCTAGTAGCTGGAGTAGTTTCTGTTGCAGTAGTGGTTGTTGGTACAGTTGCTGTTGTTGTGGTTATTGTTGGTGTAGTTCGTGTTGTTGAGGTCGCTGGTGTAGTGCCTGTTGTGGTGGTGGTTGGTGGAGTAGTTCCTGTTGTAGTAGTTGTTGGTGTAGTTCCTGTTGTTGTGGTCGCTGATGTATTTGTTGTGTAAGTTGTTGGTGTGGTTCTTGTTGCTGTAGTGGTTGTTGATGTAGTTTCTGTTATGGTGGTGGTTGTTGGTGTAGTTCTGGCTGTTGTGGTGGTTTTTGTTGGTGTTGTTGCTGTTGTTGAGGTAGTTGTTTGTGAAATTCCTGTTTTTGTGGTTGTTGTTGGTGTAGTTCCTGTCGTTGTGGGAGCTGGAGTAGTTTCTGTTGTTGTGGTGGTTGATGGTGCAGTTCCTGTTGTTGTGGTTGTTGGTACAGTTCCTATTTTTGCTGTGGTTGTTGGTGTAGTTCCTGTTGTTGTGGTGGTTGTTGGTGTAATTCCTATCGTTGTTGTTGTAGTTCCTGTTGCTGTGGTGGTTGTTTCAGTAGTTTCTGTTGTTGTTGCTGTTGTTGGAATTTTTGCTGTTGTTGTGGGGGTTGTTGGTGTAATTCCTGTTTTTGTGGTTGTGGTTGGTGTAGTTCCTTTCGTTGTGGTAGCTGGAGTAGTTTCTGTTGTTGTTGTGGTGGTTGATGGTGCAGTTCCTGTTGTTGTAGTTGTTGGTACAGTTCCTATTATTGCTGTTGTTGTTGGTGTAGTTCCTGTTGTTGTGATGGTTGTTGGTGTAGTTGCTGTTCTAGTAGCTGGAGTAGTTTCTGTTGTAGTAGTGGTTGTTGGCACAGTTGCTGTTGTGGTTATTATTGGTGTAGTTCGTGTTGTTGAGGTCGCTGGTGTAGTTCCTTTTGTGGTGGTGGTTGGTGGAGTAGTTCCTGTTGTAGTAGTTGTTGGTGTAGTTCCTGTTGTTGTGGTCGCTGATGTATTTGTCGTGTAAGTTGTTGGTGTGGTTCTTGTTGCTGTAGTGGTTGTTGATGTAGTTCCTGTTATGGTGGTGGTTGTTGGTGTCGTTCTGGCTGTTGTGGTGGTTGTTGGTGTTGTTGCTGTTGTTGAGGTAGTTGTTTGTGAAATTCCTGTTTTTGTGGTTGTTGTTGGTGTAGTTCCTGTCGTTGTGGGAGCTGGAGTAGTTTCTGTGTTGTGGTGGTTGATGATGCAGTTCCTGTTGTGGTTGTTGGTACAGTTCCTATTATTGCTGTGGTTGTTGGTGTAGTTCCTGTTGTTGTGGTGGTTGTTGGTGTAGTGTCTCTTCTAGTAGCTGGATTAGTTTCTGTTGTAGTTGTGGTTGTTGGTACAGTTCCTGTTGTTGTGGTGATTGTTGGTGTAGTTCGTGTTGATGAGGTCGCTGGTGTAGTTCCTGTGTGGTAGTGGTTGGTGTAGTTCCTTTGTAGTAGTTGTTGGTGTAGTTCCTGTAGTGGTGGTAGTTGTTTGTGTAATTTCTGTTGTTGTAGTGGTTGTTGGTATAGTTCCTTCTGTTGTCGTAGTGGTTGTTTGTGTAGTTTCTTTTGTTGTGGTGGTTGTTCGTGAAGTTCTTGTTGTTGTGGTTATTGGTGCAGTTCCAGTTGTTGTAGTGGTTGATGGTGCAGTTTCTGTTGTTGTGGTTGTTGTGGTGTAGCCTATTGATGTGGTTGTTATTGGTGCAGTTCCTGTTGTTGTTGTGGATGTTGGTGTAGTTTCTGTTGTTGTTATTGGTGCAGTTCCTGTTGTTGTGGTGGTTGTTGGTGTAATTCCTATCATTGTGTGGTAATTCCTATCGTTGTTGTTGTAGTTCCTGTTGCTGTGGTGGTTGTTTCAGTAGTTTCTGTTGTTGTTGCTGTTGTTGGAATTTTTGCTGTTGTTGTGGGGGTTGTTGGTGTAATTCCTGTTTTTGTGGTTGTGGTTGGTGTAGGTCCTTTCGTTGTGGTAGCTGGAGTAGTTTCTGTTGTTGTTGTGGTGGTTGATGGTGCAGTTCCTGTTTTTGTAGTTGTTGGTACAGTTCCTATTATTGCTGTTGTTGGTGTAGTTCCTGTTGTTGTGATGGTTGTTGGTGTAGTTGCTGTTCTAGTAGCTGGAGTAGTTTCTGTTGTAGTAGTGGTTGTTGGTACAGTTGCTGTTGTTGTGGTTATTGTTGGTGTAGTTCGTGTTTTGAGGTCGCTGGTGTAGTGCCTGTTGTGTGGTGGTGGTGGAGTAGTTCCTGTTGTAGAAGTTGTTGGTGTAGTCCTGTTGTTGTGGTCGCTGATGTTTGTTGTGTAAGTTGTTGGTGTGGTTCTTGTTGCTGTAGTGGTTGTTGATGTAGTTCCTGTTATGGTGGTGGTTATTGGTGTAGTTCTGGCTGTTGTGGTGGTTGTTGGTGTTGTTGCTGTTGTTGAGGTAGTTGTTTGTGAAATTCCTGTTTTTGTGGTTGTTGTTGGTGTAGTTCCTGTTGTTGTGGGAGCTGGAGTAGTTTCTGTTGTTGTGGTGGTTGATGGTGCAGTTCCTGTTGTTGTGGTTGTTGGTACAGTTCCTATTATTGCTGTGGTTGTTGGTGTAGTTCCTGTTGTTGTGGTGGTTGTTGGTGTAGTGTCTGTTCTAGTAGCTGGAGTAGTTTCTGTTGTAGTAGTGGTTGTTGGTACAGTTCCTGTTGTTGTGGTGATTGTTGGTGTTGTTCGTGTTGATGAGGTCGCTGGTGTAGTTCCTGTTGTGGTGGTGGTTGGTGTAGTTCCTTTTGTAGTAGTTGTTGGTATAGTTCCTGTAATGGTGGTAGTTGTTTGTGTATATTCTGTGTTGTAGTGGTTGTGGGTGTAGTTCCTTTAGTTGTCGTTTTGGTTGTTGGTGTAGTTCCTGTTGTTGTGGTGGTTGGTGGTGAAGTTCCTGATGTTGCGGTTGATGTTGGTGCCGTTCCTTTTGTTGTTGTTGTAGTTGTAGTTCCTGTTGTTGTGGTAGTTGTTGGTGTAGTTCCTGTGTTTGTGGTGGTTGTTGGTGTAGTTTCTGTTGTTGTAGTGGTTGTTGGTATAGTTCCTTCTGTTGTCGTAGTGGTTGTTTGTGTAGTTCCTTTTGTTGTGGTGGTTGTTCGTGAAATTCTTGTTGTTGTGGTTATTGGTGCAGTTCCAGTTGTTGTAGTGGTTGATGGTGCAGTTTCTGTTGTTGTGGTTGTTGTTGGTGTAGTTCCTGTTGATGTGGTTATTGGTGCAGTTCCTGTTGTTGTTGTGGTTGTTGGTGTAGTTTCTGTTGTTGTTATTGGTGCAGATCCTGTTGTTGTGGTGGTTGTTGGTGTAATTCCTATCGTTGTTGTTGTAATTCCTATCGTTGTTGTTGTAGTTCCTGTTGCTGTGGTGGTTGTTTCAGTAGTTTCTGTTGTTGTTATTGTTGTTGGAATTTTTGCTGTTGTTGTGGGGGTTGTTGGTGTAATTCCAGTTTTTGTGGTTTGTGGTGTAGTTCCTTTCGTTGTGGTAGCTGGAGTAGTTTCTGTTGTTGTTGTCGTGGTTGATGGTGCAGTTCCTGTTGTTGTAGTTGTTGGTACAATTCCTATTATTGCTGTTGTTGTTGGTGTAGTTCCTGTTGTTGTGATGGTTGTTGGTGTAGTTGCTGTTCTAGTAGCTGGAGTAGTTTCTGTTGTAGTAGTAGTTGTTGGCACAGTTGCTGTTGTGGTTATTATTGGTGTAGTTCGTGTTGTTGAGGTCGCTGGTGTAGTTCCTTTTGTGGTGGTGGTTGGTGGAGTAGTTCCTGTTGTAGTAGTTGTTGGTGTAGTTCCTGTTGTTGTGGTCGCTGATGTATTTGTCGTGTAAGTTGTTGGTGTGGTTCTTGTTGCTGTAGTGGTTGTTGATGTAGTTCCTGTGTTGGTGGTGGTTGTTGGTGTCGTTCTGGCTGTTGTGGTGGTTGTTGGTGTTGTTGCTGTTGTTGAGGTAGTTGTTTGTGAAATTCCTGTTTTTGTGGTTGTTGTTGGTGTAGTTCCTGTCGTTGTGGGAGCTGGAGTAGTTTCTGTTGTTGTGGTGGTTGATGATGCAGTTCCTGTTGTTGTGGTTGTTGGTACAGTTCCTATTATTGCTGTTGTTGTTGGTGTAGTTCCTGTTGTTGTGGTGGTTGTTGGTGTAGTATCTGTTCTAGTAGCTGGAGTAGTTTCTGTTGTAGTTGTGGTTGTTGGTACAGTTCCTGTTGTTGTGGTGATTGTTGGTGTAGTTCGTGTTGATGAGGTCGCTGGTGTAGTTCCTGTTGTGGTAGTGGTGGTGTAGTTCCTTGTAGTAGTTGTTGGTGTAGTTCCTGTAATGGTGATAGTTGTTTGTGTATATTCTGTTGTTGTAGTGGTTGTGGGTGTAGTTCCTTTGGTTGTCGTTGTGGTTGTTGGTGTAGTTCCTGTTGTTGTGGTGGTTGGTGGTGAAGTTCCTGATGTTGCGGTTGATGTTGATGCCGTTCCTTTTGTTGTTGTTGTAGTTGTAGTTCCTGTTGTTGTGGTAGTTGTTGGTGTAGTTCCTGTGTTTGTGGTGGTTGTTGGTGTAATTTCTGTTGTTGTAGTGGTTGTTGGTATAGTTCCTTCTGTTGTCGTAGTGGTTGTTTGTGTAGTTCCTTTGTTGTGGTGGTTGTTCGTGAAGTTCTTGTTGTTGTGGTTATTGGTGCAGTTCCAGTTGTTGTTGTGGTTGTTGGTGTAGTTTCTGTTGTTGTTATTAGTGCAGTTCCTGTTGTTGTGGTGGTTGTTGGTGTAATTCCTATCGTTGTTGTGGTAATTCCTATCGTTGTTGTTGTAGTTCCTGTTGCTGTGGTGGTTGTTTCAGTTGTTTTTGTTGTTGTTATTGTTGTTGGAATTTTTGCTGTTGTTGTGGGGGTTGTTGGTGTAATTCCTGTTTTTGTGGTTGTGGTTGGTGTAGTTCCTTTCGTTGTGGTAGCTGGAGTAGTTTCTGTTGTTGTGGTGGTTGTTGGTGCAGTTCTTGTTGTTATGGTTTTTGGTACAGTTCCTATTATTGCTGTGGTTGTTGGTGTAGTTCCTGTTGTTGTGATGGTTGTTGGTGTAGTTGCTGTTCTAGTAGCTGGAGAAGTTTCTGTTGTAGTAGTGGTTGTTGGTACAGTTGCTGTTGTTGTGGTTATTGTTGGTGTAGTTCGTGTTGTTGAGGTCGCTGGTGTAGTTCCTGTTGTGGTGGTGGTTGGTGGAGTAGTTCCTGTTGTAGTAGTTGTTGGTGTAGTTCCTGTTGTTGTGGTCTCTGATGTATTTGTTGTGTAAGATGTTGGTGTGGTTCTTGTTGCTGTAGTGGTTGTTGATGTAGTTCCTGTTATGGTGGTGGTTGTTGGTGTAGTTCCTGTTGTTGTGGTGGTTGTTGGTGTAGTGTCTGTTCTAGTAGCTGGAGTAGTTTCTGTTGTAGCAGTGGTTGTTGGTACAGTTCCTGTTGTTGTGCTTATTGTTGGTGTAGTTCGTGTTGTTGAGGTCGCTGGTGTAGTTCCTGTTGTGGTGGTGGTTGGTGTAGTTCCTTTTGTAGTAGTTGTTGGTGTAGTTCCTGTAATGGTGGTAGTTGTTTGTGTATATTCTGTTGTTGTAGTGGTTGTGGGTGTAGTTCCTTTGCTTGTCGTTGTGGTTGTTGGTGTAGTTCCTGTTATTGTGGTGGTTGGTGGTGAAGTTCCTGATGTTGCGGTTGATGTTGCTGCCGTTCCTTTTGTTGTTGTTGTAGTTGTAGTTCCTGTTGTTATGGTAGTTGTTGGTGTAGTTCCTGTGTTTTTGGTGGTTGTTGGTGTAGTTTCTGTTGTTGTAGTGGTTGTTGGTATAGTTCCTTCTGTTGTCGTAGTGGTTGTTTGTGTAGTTCCTTTTGTTGTGGTGGTTGTTCGTGAAGTTCTTGTTGTTGTGGTTATTGGTGCAGTTCCAGTTGTTGTAGTGGTTGATGGTGCAGTTTCTGTTGTTGTGGTTGTTGTTGGTGTAGTTCCTGTTGATGTGGGTGTTATTGGTGCAGTTCCTGTTGTTGTTGTGGTTGTTGGTGTAGTTTCTGTTGTTGTTAATGGTGCAGTTCCTGTTGTTGTGGTGGTTGTTGGTGTAATTCCTATCGTTGTTGTGGTAATTGCTATCGTTGTGTTGTAGTTCCTGTTGCTGTGGTGGTTGTTTCAGTTGTTTTGTTGTTGTTAATGTTGTTGGAATTTTTGCTGTTGTTGTGGGGGTTGTTGGTGTAATTCCTGTTTTTGTGGTTGTGGTTGGTGTAGGTCCTTTCGTTGTGGTAGCTGGAGTAGTTTCTGTTGTTGTGGTAGTTGATGGTGCAGTTCTTGTTGTTGTGGTTTTTGGTACAGTTCCTATTATTGCTGTGGTTGTTGGTGTAGTTCCTGTTGTTGTGATGGTTGTTGGTGTAGTTGCTGTTCTAGTAGCTGGAGAAGTTTCTGTTGTAGTAGTGGTTGTTGGTACAGTTGCTGTTGTTGTGGTTATTGTTGGTGTAGTTCGTGTTGTTGAGGTCGCTGGTGTAGTTCCTGTTGTGGCGGTGGTTGGTGGAGTAGTTCCTGTTGTAGTAGTTGTTGGTGTAGTTCCTGTTGTTGTGGTCGCTGATGTATTTGTCGTGTAAGTTGTTGGTGTGGTTCTTGTTGCTGTAGTGGTTGTTGATGTAGTTCTGTTATGGTGGTGGTTGTTGGTGTCGTTCTGGCTGTTGTGTTGGTTGTTGGTGTTGTTGCTGTTGTTGAGGTAGTTGTTTGTGAAATTCCTGTTTTTGTGGTTGTTGTTGGTGTAGTTCCTGTCGTTGTGGGAGCTGGAGTAGTTTCTGTTGTTGTGGTGGTTGATGATGCAGTTCCTGTTGTTGTGGTTGTTGGTACAGTTCCTATTATTGCTGTGGTTGTTGGTGTAGTTCCTGTTTTTGGTGGTTGTTGGTGTAGTGTCTGTTCTAGTAGTGGAGTAGTTTCTGTTGTAGTTGTGGTTGTTGGTACAGTTCCTGTTGTTGTGGTGATTGTTGGTGTAGTTCGTGTTGATGAGGTCGCTGGTGTAGTTCCTGTTGTGGTAGTGGTGGTGTAGTTCCTTTTGTAGTAGTTGTTGGTGTAGTTCCTGTAGTGGTGGTAGTTGTTTGTGTAATTTCTGTTGTTGTAGTGGTTGTTGGTATAGTTCCTTCTGTTGTCGTAGTGGTTGTTTGTGTAGTTTCTTTTGTTGTGGTGGTTGTTCGTGAAGTTCTTGTTGTTGTGGTTATTGGTGCAGTTCCAGTTGTTGTAGTGGTTGATGGTGCAGTTTCTGTTGTTGTGGTTGTTGTTGGTGTAGTTCCTGTGATGTGGTTGTTATTGGTGCAGTTCCTGTTGTTGTTGTGGATGTTGGTGTAGTTTCTGTTGTTGTTATTGGTGCAGTTCCTGTTGTTGTGGTGGTTGTTGGTGTAATTCCTATCATTGTTGTGGTAATTCCTATCGTTGTTGTTGTAGTTCCTGTTGCTGTGGTGGTTGTTTCAGTAGTTTCTGTTGTTGTTGCTGTTGTTGGAATTTTTGCTGTTGTTGTGGGGGTTGTTGGTGTAATTCCTGTTTTTGTGGTTGTGGTTGGTGTAGTTCCTTCGTTGTGGTAGCTGGAGTAGTTTCTGTTGTTGTTGTGGTGGTTGATGGTGCAGTTCCTTTTTGTAGTTGTTGGTACAGTTCCTATTATTGCTGTTGTTGTTGGTGTAGTTCCTGTTGTTGTGATGGTTGTTGGTGTAGTTGCTGTTCTAGTAGCTGGAGTAGTTTCTGTTGTAGTAGTGGTTGTTGGTACAGTTGCTGTTGTTGTGGTTATTGTTGGTGTAGTTCGTGTTTTTGAGGTCGCTGGTGTAGTGCCTGTTGTGGTGGTGGTGGTGGAGTAGTTCCTGTTGTAGAAGTTGTTGGTGTAGTTCCTGTTGTTGTGGTCGCTGATGTATTTGTTGTGTAAGTTGTGTGGTGTGGTTCTTGTTGCTGTAGTGGTTGTTGATGTAGTTCCTGTTATGGTGGTGGTTTTTGGTGTAGTTCTGGCTGTTGTGGTGGTTGTTGGTGTTGTTGCTGTTGTTGAGGTAGTTGTTTGTGAAATTCCTGTTTTTGTGGTTGTTGTTGGTGTAGTTCCTGTCGTTGTGGGAGCTGAAGTAGTTTCTGTTGTTGTGGTGGTTGATGGTGCAGTTCCTGTTGTTGTGGTTGTTGGTACAGTTCCTATTATTGCTGTGGTTGTTGGTGTAGTTCCTGTTGTTGTGGTGGTTGTTGGTGTAGTGTCTGTTCTAGTAGCTGGAGTAGTTTCTGTTGTAGTAGTGGTTGGTACAGCTCCTGTTGTTGTGGTGATTGTTGGTGTTGTTGTGTTGATGAGGTCGCTGGTGTAGTTCCTGTTGTGGTGGTGGTTGGTGTAGTTCCTTTTGTAGTAGTTGTTGGTATAGTTCCTGTAATGGTGGTAGTTGTTTGTGTATATTCTGTTGTTGTAGTGGTTGGGGTGTAGTTCCTTTAGTTGTCGTTTTGGTTGTTGGTGTAGTTCCTGTTGTTGTGGTGGTTGGTGGTGTAGTTCCTGTGTTTGTGGTGGTTGTGGTGTAGTTTCTGTTGTTGTAGTGGTTGGTATAGTTCCTTCTGTTGTCGTAGTGGTTGTTTGTGTAGTTCCTTTTGTTGTGGTGGTTGTTCGTGAAATTCTTGTTGTTGTGGTTATTGGTGCAGTTCCAGTTGTTGTAGTGGTTGATGGTGCAGTTTCTGTTGTTGTGGTTGTTGTTGGTGTAGTTCCTGTTGATGTGGTTATTGGTGCAGTTCCTGATGTTGTTGTGGTTGTTGGTGTAGTTTCTGTTGTTGTTATTGGTGCAGATCCTGTTGTTGTGGTGGTTGTTGGTGTAATTCCTATCGTTGTTGTTGTAATTCCTATCGTTGTTGTTGTAGTTCCTGTTGCTGTGGTGGTTGTTTCAGTAGTTTCTGTTGTTGTTATTGTTGTTGGAATTTTTGCTGTTGTTGTGGGGGTTGTTGGTGTAATTCCAGTTTTTGTGGTTGTGGTTGGTGTAGTTCCTTTCGTTGTGGTAGCTGGAGTAGTTTCTGTTGTTGTTGTGGTGGTTGATGGTGCAGTTCCTGTTGTTGTAGTTGTTGGTACAGTTCCTATTATTGCTGTTGTTGGTGTAGTTCCTGTTGTTGTGATGGTTGTTGGTGTAGTTGCTGTTCTAGTAGCTGGAGTTGTTTCTGTTGTAGTAGTGGTTGTTGGCACAGTTGCTGTTGTGGTTATTATTGGTGTAGTTCGTGTTGTTGAGGTCGCTGGTGTAGTTCCTTTTGTGGTGGTGGTTGGTGGAGTAGTTCCTGTTGTAGTAGTTGTTGGTGTAGTTCCTGTTGTTGTGGTCGCTGATGTATTTGTCGTGTAAGTTGTTGGTGTGGTTCTTGTTGCTGTAGTGGTTGTTGATGTAGTTCCTGTGTTGGTGGTGGTTGTTGGTGTCGTTCTGGCTGTTGTGGTGGTTGTTGGTGTTGTTGCTGTTGTTGAGGTAGTTGTTTGTGAAATTCCTGTTTTGTGGTTGTTGTTGGTGTAGTTCCTGTCGTTGTGGGAGCTGGAGTAGTTTCTGTTGTTGTGGTGGTTGATGATGCAGTTCCTGTTGTTGTGGTTGTTGGTACAGTTCCTATTATTGCTGTTGTTGTTGGTGTAGTTCCTGTTGTTGTGGTGGTTGTTGGTGTAGTATCTGTTCTAGTAGCTGGAGTAGTTTCTGTTGTAGTTGTGGTTGTTGGTACAGTTCCTGTTGTTGTGGTGATTGTTGGTGTAGTTCGTGTTGATGAGGTCGCTGGTGTAGTTCCTGTTGTTGTAGTGGTTGGTGTAGTTCCTTTTGTAGTAGTTGTTGGTGTAGTTCCTGTAATGGTGGTAGTTGTTTGTGTATATTCTGTTGTTGTAGTGGTTGTGGGTGTAGTTCCTTTGGTTGTCGTTGTGGTTGTTGGTGTAGTTCCTGTTGTTGTGGTGGTTGGTGGTGAAGTTCCTGATGTTGCGGTTGATGTTGATGCCGTTCCTTTTGTTGTTGTTGTAGTTGTAGTTCCTGTGTTGTGGTAGTTGTTGGTGTAGTTCCTGTGTTTGTGGTGGTTGTTGGTGTAATTTCTGTTGTTGTAGTGGTTGTTGGTATAGTTCCTTCTGTTGTCGTAGTGGTTGTTTGTGTAGTTCCTTTTGTTGTGGTGGTTGTTCGTGAAGTTCTTGTTGTTGTGGTTATTGGTGCAGTTCCAGTTGTTGTAGTGGTTGATGGTGCAGTTTCTGTTGTTGTGGTTGTTGTTGGTGTAGTTCCTGATGATGTGGTTGTTATTGGTGCAGTTCCTGTTGTTGTTGTGGTTGTTGGTGTAGTTTCTGTTGTTGGTATTAGTGCAGTTCCTGTTGTTGTGGTGGTTGTTGGTGTAATTCGTATCGTTGTTGTGGTAATTCCTATCGTTGTTGTTGTAGTTCCTGTTGCTGTGGTGGTTGTTTCAGTTGTTTTTGTTGTTGTTATTGTTGTTGGAATTTTTGCTGTTGTTGTGGGGGTTGTTGGTGTAATTCCTGTTTTTGTGGTTGTGGTTGGTGTAGTTCCTTTCGTTGTGGTAGCTGGAGTAGTTTCTGTTGTTGTGGTGGTTGATGGTGCAGTTCTTGTTGTTGTGGTTTTTGGTACAGTTCCTATTATTGCTGTGGTTGTGGTGTAGTTCCTGTTGTTGTGATGGTTGTTGGTGTAGTTGCTGTTCTAGTAGCTGGAGAAGTTTCTGTTGTAGTAGTGGTTGTTGGTACAGTTGCTGTTGTTGTGGTTATTGTTGGTGTAGTTCGTGTTGTTGAGGTCGCTGGTGTAGTTCCTGTTGTGGTGGTGGTTGGTGGAGTAGTTCCTGTTGTAGTAGTTGTTGGTGTAGTTCTTGTTGTTGTGGTCGCTGATGTATTTGTCGTGTAAGTTGTTGGTGTAGTTCTTGTTGCTGTAGTGGTTGTTGATGTAGTTCCTGTTATTGTGGTGGTTGTTGGTGTCGTTCTGGCTGTTGTGGTGGTTGTTGGTGTTGTTGCTGTTGTTGAGGTAGTTGTTTGTGAAATTCCTTTTTTGTGGTTGTGTTGGTGTAGTTCCTGTCGTTGTGGGGAGCTGGAGTAGTTTCTGTTGTTGTGGTGGTTGATGGAACAGTTCCTGTTGTTGTGGTTGTTGGTACAGTTCCTATTATTGCTGTTGTTGTTGTAGTTCCTGTTGTTGTGGTGGTTGTTGGTGTAGTGTCTGTTCTAGTAGCTGGAGTAGTTTCTGTTGTAGTAGTGGTTGTTGGTACAGTTCCTGTTGTTGTGGTGATTGTTGGTGTAATTCGTGTTGATGAGGTCGCTGGTGTAGTTCCTGTTGTGGTGGTGGTTGGTGTAGTTCCTTTTGTAGTAGTTATTGGTGTAGTTCCTGTAATGGTGGTAGTTTTTGTGTATATTTTGTTGTTATAGTGGTTGTGGGTGTAGTTCCTTTGGTTGTCGTTGTGGTTATTGGTGTAGTTCCTGATGTTGTGGTGGTTGGTGGTGAAGTTTCTGATTTTGCGGTTGATGTTGGTGCCGTTCCTTTTGTTGTTGTTGTAATTGTAGTTCCTGTTGTTGTGGTAGTTGTTGGTGTAGTTCCTGTGTTTGTGGTGGTTGTTGGTGTAGTTTCTGTTGTTGTAGTGGTTGTTGGTATAGTTCCTTCTGTTGTCGTAGTGGTTGTTTGTGTAGTTCCTTTTGTTGTGGTGGTTGTTCGTGAAATTCTTGTTGTTGTGGTTATTGGTGCAGTTCCAGTTGTTGTAGTGGTTGATGGTGCAGTTTCTGTTGTTGTGGTTGTTGTTGGTGTAGTTCCTGTTGATGTTGTTGTTATTGGTGCAGTTCCTGTTGTTGTTGTGGTTGTTGTTGTAGTTTCTGTTGTTGTTATTGGTGCAATTCCTGTTGTTGTGGTGGTTGTTGGTGTAATTCCTATCGTTGTTGTAATTCCTATCGTTGTTGTTGTAGTTCCTGTTGCTGTGGTGGTTGTTTCAGTAGTTTCTGTTGTTGTTGCTGTTGTTGGAATTTTTGCTGTTGTTGTGGGGGTTATTGGTGTAATTCCTGTTTTTGTGGTTGTGGTTGGTGTAGTTCCTTTCGTTGTGGTAGCTGGAGTAGTTTCTGTTGTTCTTGTGGTGGTTGATGGTGCAGTTCCTGTTGTTGTAGTTGTTGGTACAGTTCCTATTATTGCTGTTGTTGTTGGTGTAGTTCCTGTTGTTGTGATGGTTGTTGGTGTAGTTGCTGTTCTAGTAGCTGGAGTAGTTTCTGTTGTAGTAGTGGTTGTTGGCACAGTTGCTGTTGTGGTTATTATTGGTGTAGTTCGTGTTGTTGAGGTCGCTGGTGTAGTTCCTTTTGTGGTGGTGGTTGGTGGAGTAGTTCCTGTTGTAGTAGTTGTTGGTGTAGTTCCTGTTGTTGTGGTCGCTGATGTATTTGTCGTGTAAGTTGCTTGTGGTTCTTGTTGCTGTAGTGGTTGTTGATGTAGTTCCTGTTATGGTGGTGGTTGTTGGTGTCGTTCTGGCTGTTGTGGTGGTTGTTGGTGTTGTTGCTGTTGTTGAGGTAGATGTTTGTGAAATTCCTGTTTTGTGGTTGTTGTTGGTGTAGTTCCTGTCGTTGTGGGAGCTGGAGTAGTTTCTGTTGTTGTGGTGGTTGATGATGCAGTTCCTGTTGTTGTGGTTGTTGGTACAGTTCCTATTATTGCTGTGGTTGTTGGTGTAGTTCCTGTTGTTGTGGTGGTTGTTGGTGTAGTGTCTGTTCTAGTAGCTGGAGTAGTTTCTGTTGTAGTTGTGGTTGTTGGTACAGTTCCTGTTGTTGTGGTGATTGTTGGTAGTTCGTGTTGATGAGGTCGCTGGTGTAGTTCCTGTTGTGGTAGTGGTTGGTGTAGTTCCTTGTAGTAGTTGTTGGTGTAGTTCCTGTAATGGTGGTAGTTGTTTGTGTATATTCTGTGTTGTAGTGGTTGTGGGTGTAGTTCCGTTGGTTGTCGTTGTGGTTGTTGGTGTAGTTCCTGTTGTTGTGGTGGTTGTTGGTGTAATTCCTATCGTTGTTGTGGTAATTCCTATCGTTGTTGTTGTAGTTCCTGTTGCTGTGGTGGTTGTTTCAGTAGTTTTGTTGTTGTTATTGTTGTTGGAATTTTTGCTGTTGTTGTGGGGGTTGTTGGTGTAATTGCTGTTTTGTGGTTGTGTTGGTGTAGTTCCTTCGTTGTGGTAGCTGGAGTAGTTTCTGTTGTTGTGGTAGTTGATGGTGCAGTTCTTGTTGTTGTGGTTTTTGGTACAGTTCCTATTATTGCTGTAGTTGTTGGTGTAGTTCCTGTTGTTGTGATGGTTGTTGGTGTAGTTGCTGTTCTAGTAGCTGGAGTAGTTTCTGTTGCAGTAGTGGTTGTTGGTACAGTTGCTGTTGTTGTGGTTATTGTTGGTGTAGTTCGTGTTGTTGAGGTCGCTGGTGTAGTGCCTGTTGTGGTGGTGGTGGTGGAGTAGTTCCTGTTGTAGTAGTTGTTGGTGTAGTTCCTGTTGTTGTGGTCGCTGATGTATTTGTTGTGTAAGTTGTTGGTGTGGTTCTTGTTGCTGTAGTGGTTTGATGTAGTTTCTGTTATGGTGGTGGTTGTTAGTGTAGTTCTGGCTGTGTGGTGGTTGTTGGTGTTGTTGCTGTTGTTGAGGTAGTTGTTTGTGAAATTCCTGTTTTGTGGTTGTTGTTGGTGTAGTTCCTGTCGTTGTGGGAGCTGGAGTAGTTTCTGTTGTTATGGTGGTTGATGGTGCAGTTCCTGTTGTTGTGGTGTTGGTACAGTTCCTATTTTTGCTGTGGTTGTTGGTGTAGTTCCTGTTGTTGTGGTGGTTGTTGGTGTAGTGTCTGGTCTAGTAGCTGGAGTAGTTTCTGTTGTAGTAGTGGTTGTTGGTACAGTTCCTGTTGTTGTGGTGATGTTGGTGTTGTTCGTGTTGATGAGGTCGCTGGTGTAGTTCCTGTTGTGGTGGTGGTTGGTGTAGTTCCTTTTGTAGTAGTTGTTGGTGTAGTTTCTGTAATGGTGGTAGTTGTTTGTGTATTTTCTGTGTTGTAGTGGTTGTGGGTGTAGTTCCTTGGTTATCGTTTTGGTTGTTGGTGTAGTTCCTGTTGTTGTGGTGGTTGGTGGTGAAGTTCCTGATGTTGCGGTTGATGTTGGTGCCGTTCCTTTGTTGTTGTTGTAGTTGTAGTTCCTGTTGTTGTGGTAGTTGTTGGTGTAGTTCCTGTGTTTGTGGTAGTTGTTGGTGTAGTTTCTGTTGTTGTAGTGGTTGTTGGTATAGTTCCTTCTGTTGTCGTAGTGGTTGTTTGTGTAGTTCCTTTTGTTGTGGTGGTTGTTCGTGAAATTCTTGTTGTTGTGGTATTGGTGCAGTTCCAGTTGTTGTAGTGGTTGATGGTGCAGTTTCTGTTGTGGGTGTTGTTGGTGTAGTTCTGTTGATGTGGTTGTTATTGGTGCAGTTCCTGTTGTTGTTGAGGTTGTTGGTGTAGTTTCTGTTGTTGTTATTGGTGCAGTTCCTGTTGTTGTGGGGTTTTTGGTGTAATTCCTATCGTTGTTGTTGTAATTCCTATCGTGTTGTTGTAGTTCCTGTGCTGTGGTGGTGTTTCAGTAGTTTCTGTTGTTGTTGCTGTTGTTGGAATTTTTGCTGTTGTTGTGGGGGTTGTGGTGTAATTCCTGTTTTTGTGGTTGTGGTTGGTGTAGTTCCTTTCGTTGTGGTAGCTGGAGTAGTTTCTGTGTTGTTGTGGTGGTTGATGGTGCAGTTCCTGTTGTTGTAGTTGTTGGTACAGTTCCTATTATTGCTGTTGTTGTTGGTGTAGTTCCTGTTGTTGTGATGGTTGTTGGTGTAGTTGCTGTTCTAGTAGCTGGAGTAGTTTCTGTTGTAGTAGTGGTTGTTGGCACAGTTGCTGTGTGGTTATTATTGGTGTAGTTCGTGTTGTTGAGGTCGCTGGTGTAGTTCCTTTTGTGGTGGTGGTTGGTGGAGTAGTTCCTGTTGTGGTAGTTGTTGGTGTAGTTCCTGTTGTTGTGGTCGCTGATGTATTTGTCGTGTAAGTTGTTGGTGTGGTTCTTGTTGCTGTAGTGGTTGTTGATGTAGTTCCTGTTATGGTGGTGGTTGTTGGTGTCGTTCTGGCTGTTGTGTTGGTTGTTGGTGTTGTTGCTGTTGTTGAGGTAGTTGTTGTGAAATTCCTGTTTTTGTGGTTGTTGTTGGTGTAGTTCCTGTCGTTGTGGGAGCTGGAGTAGTTTCTGTTGTTGTGGTGGTTGTGGTACAGTTCCTATTATTGCTGTGGTTGTTGGTGTAGTTCCTGTTGTTGTGTTGGTTGTTGGTGTAGTTCCTGTTGTTGTGGTGGGTTGGTGTAGTGTCTGTTCTAGTAGCTGGAGTAGTTTCTGTTGTAGTTGTGGTTGTTGGTACAGTTCCTGTTGTTGTGGTGATTGTTGGTGTAGTTCGTGTTGATGTGGTCGCTGGTGTAGTTCCTGTTGTGGTAGTGGTTGGTGTAGTTCCTTTTGTAGTAGTTGTTGGTGTAGTTCCTGTAGTGGTGGTAGTTGTTTGTGTAATTTCTGTTGTGTAGTGGTTGTTGGTATAGTTCCTTCTGTTGTCGTAGTGGTTTTTGTGTAGTCTCTTTTGTTGTGGTGGTTGTTCGTGAAGTTCTTGTTGTTGTGGTTATTGGTGCAGTTCCAGTTGTTGTAGTGGTTGATGGTGCAGTTTCTGTTGTTGTGGTTGTTGTTGGTGTAGTTCCTATTGATGTGGTTGTTATTGGTGCAGTTCCTGTTGTTGTTGTGGATGTTGGTGTAGTTTCTGTTGTTGTTATTGGTGCAGTTCCTGTTGTTGTGGTGGGTTGGTGTAATTCCTATCATTGTTGTGGTAATTCCTATCGTTGTTGTTGTAGTTCCTGTTGCTGTGGTGGTTGTTTCAGTAGTTTCTGTTGTTGTTGCTGTTGTTGGAATTTTTGCTGTTGTTGTGGGGGTTGTTGGTGTAATTCCTGTTTTTGTGGTTGTGGTTGGTGTAGTTCCTTTCGTTGTGGTAGCTGGAGTAGTTTCTGTTGTTGTTGTGGTGGTTGATGGTGCAGTTCCTGTTTTTGTAGTTGTTGGTACAGTTCCTATTATTGCTGTTGTTGTTGGTGTAGTTCCTGTTGTGTGATGGTTGTTGGTGTAGTTGCTGTTCTAGTAGCTGGAGTAGTTTCTGTTGTAGTAGTGGTGTTGGTACAGTTGCTGTTGTTGTGGTTATTGTTGGAGTAGTTCGTGTTGTGAGGTCGCTGGTGTAGTGCCTGTTGTGGTGGTGGTTGGTGGAGTAGTTCCTGTTGTAGTAGTTGTTGGTGTAGTTCCTGTTGTTGTGGTCGCTGATGTATTTGTTGTGTAAGTTGTTGGTGTGGTTCTTGTTGCTGTAGTGGTTGTTGATGTAGTTCCTGTTATGGTGGTGGTTGTTGGTGTAGTTCTGGCTGTTGTGGTGGTTGTTGGTGTTGTTGCTGTTGTTGAGGTAGTTGTTTGTGAAATTCCTGTTTTTGTGGTTGTTGTTGGTGTAGTTCCTGTCGTTGTGGGAGCTGGAGTAGTTTCGTTGTTGTGGTGGTTGATGGTGCAGTTCCGTTGTTGTGGTTGTTGTACAGTTCCTATTATTGCTGGTTGTTGGTGTAGTTCTGTTGGTGGTAGTGGTTTGTGTATATTCTGTGTTGTAGTGGTTGTGGTGTAGTCCTTTGGTTGTGTTGTGGTTGTTGGTGTAGTTCCTGTTGTGTGGTGGTTGTGGTGAAGTTCTGATGTTGCGGTTGTGTTGGTGGTTCCTTTTGTGTGTTGTAGTTGTAGTTCTGTGTTGTGGTGGTGTTGGTGTAGTTCTGTTGTTGTAGTGGTTGTTGGTATAGTTCCTGTTGTCGTAGTGGTGTTGTGTAGTTCCTTTGTTGTGGTGGTTGTCGTGAAATTCTTGTTGTTGTTGTTATGGTGCAGTCCAGTTGTTGTAGTGGTGATTGTGCAGTTTCCTGTTGTTGTGGTTGTGTTGGTGTAGTTCCTGTGATGTGGTGTTATTGGTGCAGTTCCTGTTGTGTTGTGGTTGTTGGTGTAGTTTCTGTTGTTGTTATTGGTGCAGTCCTGTTGTTGTGGTGGTTGTTGGTG
>NC_091222.1:23096468-23165526 GCF_040958095.1 Procambarus clarkii | reverse complement strand
TTGATAGTAGGAGGCTACAAGATGACCTAGATAGACTGAGTGAATGGTCCAACAAATGGCTGTTGAAGTTCAACCCGAGTAAATGCAAAGTAATGAAACTAGGCAGTGGAAGCAGGAGGCCAGACACAGGATACAGAATAGGAGATGAAGTACTTAATGAAACAGACAGAGACAAAGATCTAGGAGTTGATATCACACCAAACCTGTCTCCTGAAGCCCACATAAAGAGAATAACGTCTGTGGCATATGCGAGGCTGGCTAACATCAGAACGGCGTTCAGGAACCTGTGTAAGGAATCATTCAGAATCTTGTACACAACATATGGAAGACCAATCCTGGAGTATGCGGCCCCAGCATGGAGCCCGTACCTTGTCAAGCACAAGACGAAGCTGGAAAAAGTCCAAAGGTATGCTACTAGACTAGTCCCAGAACTAAGAGGCATGAGTTATGAGGAAAGGCTGCGGGATATGCACCTTACGACACTGGAAGACAGAAGAGTAAGGGGGGACATGATCACAACCTACAAAATCCTCAGGGGAATCGACCGGGTAAACAAGGATGAACCATTCAACACTGGAGGGACGCAAACAAGGGGACACAGGTGGAAGCTGAGTACCCAAATGAGCTACAGAGACATTAGAAAGAACTTTTTCAGTGTCAGAGTAGTTAGTAAATGGAATGCACTAGGAAGTGATGTGGTGGAGGCTGACTCCATACACAGTTTCAAATGTAGATATGATAGAGCCCAGTAGGCTCAGGAATCTGTACACCAGTTGATTGACGGTTGAGAGGCGGGACCAAAGAGCCAGAGCTCAACCCCCGCAAGCACAATTAGGTGAGTACAATTAGGCGAGTACACACATTTCCCCTACGGTTGTATCTTTCTAATGCTGTAATCATGAAAAATCTGATAACTCCTCACCAATGAGATCAGCAGTGCATTTGTTCATTTTCTGAACAATATGTTCCATGAGCGGCTCATCAAAATATGCGGACAGACGTCCATTTCACACATTTCATCACCATCATCAGGGAAAAGGCCTGTAATTCCAACAACTGTATCGTCAAAGGCGGGAGTTTCTGGAACAAAATCTTTCCCATCATGCCACACAAATACACCTGCTGTCTTCTGTTCTTTACTGTCGCCATGAGGTGCCATTCGGCAGTGCTGGGCGAGATGCTGCTGACGCGACAAAACGTCGCTTGGCAACACGTCACTTGAAGGTGAAAATTATTCACCTTCCTCAGACTCGTCACCCAAAACATCATCATGTTGCACAGTAACACATGACCTATGTGGTTGGGCGCGAAGTGGTGTTGAGTGTGGGCGAGGAGGCACGGGTGAGAGGCTCAACCCGTTCTCGCAAATTCGTAAAGTCAATATTGACTTATTAACTACGTGCATAGGTGATATACTAAACATAATAGATACCCTTAAAAAGATTCATAGAAAACACCGACCTTACCTAACCTTGTTAGTATCTTAAGATAAGCATCTTATTGCTTCATAATTACAATTATTACTTAACCTATACCTATTATAGGTTAGGTAATAATTGTAATTACGAAGCAATAAGATGCTTATCTTAAGATACTAACAAGGTTAGGTAAGGTCGGTGTTTTCTATGAATCTTTTTAAGGGTATCTATTATGTTTAGTATATCACCTATGCACGTAGTTAATAAGTCAATATTGACTTTACGAATTTGCGAGAACTGGTTGGAGAGGCTATGCCTGACCCTCATGGCACCCACATGTTCACTCTAATCATCGGTCGTGTCCACATCTTTTAGCTGTGTGAAGTTTTCATCTATGTCTGAGTCATCAATATCAGGTTCATCACCCTCCTGGAACACTTCCTGATGAATTTCATCCTCAGTCAATGATTGGGTTAGCGCTGTGCTGAGCGCAGTCGGTCGCTGGTACGTGGTAATTACCTAAGTGTAGGTACAGGATGAGAGCTACGTTCGTGGAGTCCCGTCTTCCCAGCACTCTTTGTCATATAACGCTTTGAAATTACTGACAGTTTTGGCCTCCACCACTTTCACACCTAATTTGTTCCAGCTGCCTATCACTCTGTTTATAAAAGTGAATTTTCTTATATTTCTCCAGCAGCTTTATTTCGTTAGTTTAAATATATGACCTCTTGTTCTTGAAATTCCGGGTCTCAGGAATTTTTCCCTATCAATTTTATCGATTCCCGGTACTATTTTATACGTAGTGATCATATCACCTCTTTTCTTCTATCTTCTAGTTTTGCATATTTAATGCTTCTAACCTCTCCTCGTAGCTGTTGTCCTTCAGTTCGGGGCGCCACTTACTGGCATGTTTTTGCACCTTTTCTAGTTTGTTGATGTGCTTCTTAACCCTTAAACTGTGCATGGCATATATATATACGCCATGAGTAACATGTCCCACGGTGCCCATGGTGTATATATACGCCATAGGTGCCAGTCACGATTCAAATGGCCCGTGATTACACAGGGTTCACATTAGCTTCCTCAGGGCTCTTGTAAACAGATGTCATTTAAAAAAAAATTGTGGGCAATATTCTCCGGGTGTGAGAGCCACAGTACTTTTTTATTTTGTTTTTTTGTTTTGCAGGGATATTCCTGCGCGGGCCCTAAGCCTCTGGCTGGCCCACCAAGTGTTGCTTGTTTCTGTTTTACTTGGGGGGAGTATGAGTATTTATGACTCGTATGGTCGCTTCAGTAAGATTTTGCCATATATGTTTAACAATTTCTTCAGCTCTGTTGAATCTAAGTTGAAATCTTAATGGGTTTGTAACTGTGCACTGTGTTAGATAATGTTCCAGTGGTCTGTCGGGCATTTCTCCACTGTGCTGACATTTCCTCTCATCTTCCGGAACCTGTAAGCCTATTTCCCATGCACACGGGTATCCAAGCCTGATGCGATGTAAGTGTACTTCTGTTGCTTTACTGTTCCCTTTCATCAAACTAAGTGGTTCGTAGTTGGTTGAATTCTTGTACCAACCCACAGATCCTGATGTTGCAACTGCTGTGTTGTGGTCACTGTACATCTTTTGCATTGCTCTTTTCTAAACCCCATCAACCAGGTATCAACCAGGTAATAGCCATAGTAAATTGGAGCAACCAAGGATGGCGCACGCAGCATGAGAGAACAGCATTACTGTTCAGCTTGTGACCGCAGCATCGCCGAAAAATGTCAAAATAAATATATAACTGCTATTATTTAGCGATGACAATATTACAGAGGACCCCCTGACTGTGATAAAAATGACCAGGATTGTGATGATAGCAAGACTGTTGTGATAATTGGTGCTGTGGGAGGAGTGATGCTGAGGGACGAAGAGAGATAGCATCGTTTACTGTGTGGCCACCTGTTATTGTCTGCATTCACCATACCAGCTCAGTGGTTCTCTATGGTGAACACAAATGCAGATACTTATATATATAATGTGTGTATTAGTGTAATAACAGCAAAAGGATTATGTTGGGAGGAGGGTGTCATTTGTCTACGTCATTTGGGTGACGGAGGGGACATCGTCTGCATGATTTGTCTGGCTGTGTACAGGGTGGCCACTATGCTCTTTGGGCACTCTACAAGCTTAGGTGTACAGTTACGGTGCATACAGCAAGTAGATACTTATATATAATGTGTATATATAGTGTAATAACACTGCAAACAGTATTGTTGGGGGAGAAATTTAGTATGTGTGACCTTGAATGAGTGAGGGGAGGCAGCCGCCAGCTGACTGTGTAGCGACGTCTCTTAGTGCCTGAACTAACTATATCAGCTTAGTTGTACAGTTGTGGTGAACAGAACATATACATACTTATATATAACGTCTGAATATAGTGTAATAACACCACAAACAGTATTGTTGGGGAGAAAGTTTAGTGCATGTGACCTTAAATGAGTGAGGGAGCCGCCAGCTGACTGTGTGTAGCGACGACTCTTAGTGCCTGAACTATATCAGCTTAGTTGTACAGTTGTGTTGAACAAAACATGTAGATATTTATATATAACGTCTGTATATTGTGAATAAAATATAAAACAGGATGGTGAGAGGAGAAAGTGGGCGAGTGAGGCGTTGTTGAGGGAGTGGCAACGAGTGGCAGGCTGGTGTGTAGCGGTCACTCCTCGTTACTTTTCGACTCACAATACAAACTTAGTGGATCGTTATAGTGAAAAAAACATGCAGATACTTATATATAACCTGTGTATAGAGTGTAATAACAGCAAAACTATTTGTTTACTATTTTATAAACAATAATTGAATCACTAATATGCACACCATACTTTTGAGTATAGCGATGATTCACCCCTTTTATTATATAAATATATCACAATACACACTATTGAATAATATTACTGCAAACAAAAAATAAGAAAAAATCAGTGACATTGAAATAATTAGGTGATAATATCTTTGTGGCAACTCCCACCTATAATAATAATAATAATGTTTATTTAGGTAAGGTACATACATACAAG
The DNA here is from genome assembly GCF_040958095.1 of Procambarus clarkii. Classification (NCBI taxonomy): domain Eukaryota; kingdom Metazoa; phylum Arthropoda; class Malacostraca; order Decapoda; family Cambaridae; genus Procambarus; species Procambarus clarkii. The sequence goes on along the minus strand of NC_091222.1, from coordinate 23,161,047 downwards.
AGATTTTACAAAGATTGATGGAATTATAGATAGAGCTAGTACAAACAATGCCTCAAGCCACTATTACGCAAAGCGTTTCGGGCATGAAAAACATTAATGACTAAATCGTAATACTAATTGAGTATAAAGAATAAAATGTGTTGAGAACAAATAAAAATAGAGATAAAAAAGGGGGAACATGGCTGAAAAAGCAGCACAAATATAATTAGGTCGACAAACAGCATTGTTTAAAAAAAACAGACATGGATTGACAATAGAGGGGTAAGGTAGGTTACAGGGAATTTATTAGGTAGTGCTTCGTTTTTATCTTAAACTGGTTGAGAGGGGTACAGACTTTAACATGGTTGGGAAGGTCATTCCACATTCTGGGTCCCTTGATTTGTAAAGCATTTCTAGTTTAATTAAGTCGTACTCTTGGAATATCAAAACTGTATTTATTTCTGGTGTGGTACCTTCAATGAAGCTTTTGAGGTCAAGATTGGCATTACAGTTCAGCGTTTTATATATGTATAATACACATGAGAGAATGTGCAGTGACTTAATATCTAACATATTCAGAAATTTGAGTAGGGGTACCGAGTGATGTCTGGGGCCAGAGTGGGATATTGTCCTAATAGCAGCTTTGTGTTGAGTAATTAGAGGATGTAAATGATTTTGGGTAGTAGAACCCCAAGCACAAATACCATAGTTGAGATATGGATAGATGAGGGAGTAATAGAGAGTCGCCAGGGCAGGGCGGGGTACATAATATCTGATCTTAGAAAGAATGCCAACAGTTTTTGAAACTTTTTTTTATATATTTAGAATGTGTCCCTGGAAATTCAGCTTGTAGCAATGAGAACGCCAAGGAATTTGCCATCTAATTTGTTACAAATTTGGGTATTGTTTATTTTGAGATTTATTTGATTAGAGGATTTATTGCCAAACAAAATATAGAAAGTTTTATCAATGTTAAGGGTGAGTTTGTTGGCAGTTAGCCAAAGATGTACTTTATTTAGCTCAGTATTTACTGTGGCATTTAGAGCAAGGGGGTCAGGACTGGAGTAAATGAAGGTTGTGTCGTCAGCAAATAGAATTGGTTTGAGGTGTTGGGAGGCATTTGGAAGGTCATTAACCCTTAAACTGCACAACGCGCCTGCAGGCTCACGTCTAGTTTGCGCAACGCGCCTCCGGGTATTTGTACTTTTCAGGTTCCATTCAAAACTCCCGAGGCTACATGGGGTTCACATCAGCTTCCTCAGGGCTCTTGTAAACAGACGCCATCTTTAAAAAAAATCGTGGTCCACATTCCCGGGGGGTGGGAGCCTCAGTAGTGTGTGACAACCAAGGCTGGCGCTCGCAGCATGAGCGCACAGCACTGCTGTTCAGCGTGTGACCACAGCATCGCCTAATAATGTCAAAATATATATATAACTTGTATTATTTAGCTATGATAGTGTTATAGAAGAGCCTGAGTGTGATAATGACTGGGTACAATGTTCAAATATCAGTGATTCAATGCTGTTCACGATGTTCACAGCGCTAGCTACAGCACCACAGCATTATTTCGTCCATCTATGAATCTTCAAATGATTTCTTAGGATCCTTTTCAAAAGAAACGTGTGGTCAATTATTCATTTACAGGAATTAGTGACCAGGATTGTGATAATAGCAGGATTGTGGTTATAATTAGCGTTGTGCGTAGTATTGTGGAAGGAGGAATTTTGGTGAGGGAGGGAGGGCGAGAATTGAGGTAGCCTCATTGTGTGTGTGTGGCTGCCACTCTTGTTTTGCTCACCATACTAGCTTAGTGGTTCGCTATGGGCAACACATATGTACATGGGTATATATAGTGTGTGTATATAGTGTAAGAACAGCAAGAGGAGAATGTTGAGAGGAGCTATTTTGGTGAGGGAGGTGACGTAATCGTAGCGTCGTCTGCTGTGTGATTTTTGATGCAGTGTATAGTGGCCACTGTACTGTTTGAACACAATACCGGCTTACTTGCATAGTTCTGGTAAATAAAACATGTAGATAGGTATATAGAACATGTGTAATAAGAACTATAAAAGTATGGTGGGAGGAGCAATGTTGGCGAGTAAGATGTTGGAGTGAGGGAGACTGGCTGGGTGTGGCTGCTCTCACTCAAGGTGTTCTGAATGTGTTCATGGCCAAATGCTCCTATCGGCCCATACGAGGCAGCTCCTATTGCCCATACGAGGCAGCTGCTATTGGCATATACGAGGCAGCTGCTATTGGCCCATACGAGGCAGCTCCTATTGGCCCATATGAGGCAGCTCCTATTGGACCATACGAGGCAGCTCCTATTGGCCCATACGAGGCAGCTCCTATTGGCCCATACGAAGCAGCTACTACGCGATGTTCTGAATGTGTTGATGGTAAATGTATATAGTGTGTACATATGTTGTAAATATACATAAATGAACATGAAACATTGGTGTGAATAACTGTATGATAGGAGGGGCAAAGTTGGCGAATACAATGTTGGAGAAGTGAGGGAGGGCTGCTGGGTGTGGCAGCTCTCACTCGCGGTGTTCTGATTGTGTTGATGGTGAATGTATATAGTGTGTGACAGTGTATAGTGTGTAAATAGATTGTTATATATATACATAAATTAGCATGATACATAGTAAATATGTGCTGCATATGTGTACACAAGTGTCATGCACGTAACACAGTGTCTTCGGACAGTACGGATGTTTTACTGCCATAATATAGTTTACATGTTCACTATACATAGGATTAGCACGTAAAAACAAATAAAATGTATTTGGAACTGTGCGGAAAAAAATGAACGAAAATATATTCGCGGCAAATCGCGCGCCCCGCCCCGAGCGCCCTACTGGCCCCGGGAGCGTACATCACGGGCGAACAGGGAATGATGACATCATGCCCCAACTTACGGACCCCATAGCAGCCAAAGTAAGTACAATTTCGATTTTTTTTCTACATACCCATACTGAGGGAATGGTTTCTGACACCTTAACCCTTAAATGGCGCATAGCTATATACCATTTGACACCCACAGGCGCATACCAAAAAAAATATAAAAAATTATTTTTTCTTCCTAACCTGTTAATTTGTGTTCACTGATCACGGGAAAAATAATAAAAAAATCGTAAGTGGCATATATTGCCCACTATAGGGCGGGGAAGTGTGACAAAAATCAGGCGCTGACTCAGCGTGCGTCCCAAGGCGGTCTGTTGATCGCCAGCAGTCAGGCCAGAGTTGCCACAAAGAGATAATTACCTAATTATTTCAATGTCTCTGATTGATTTTTCGTAGTTTTTTTGCTGTAATATTATTCAATAGTGTGTAGTGTGATATATTCATATAATAAAATGAGTGAATCATCGCTGTACTCAAAAATATGGTGTGCGTATTGTTGATTCAATTATGTTCATCAAACAGTGAACAAATACTTTGTCGGTTATTACACTATATACACAGGTTATATATAAGTATCTGCATGTTTTGTTCACCATGACAAACCACTAGGTTGGTATGCTGAGTGGCAGTGGCAGTGGCCAGCAGTGACTGGCTGCCACTGGCTGCCACTCCCTCCCTCACCTCACCTCACCTGCCTTGCCACCATTCTCCACCCACCATACTGTTTTTGCTTTCATATACAGACGTTATATATAAGTATTTACATGTTTTGTTCACCATAACTGTACATCTAAGCTTGTATGGTGAGTAAAGGCAGAGAGACGTAGCTACTCACACAGTCAGCTGGTAGCGGCTGCCCTCAAGGCCAGACGCACTAATATTTCTCCTACAACAATACTGTTTGTGGTGTTATTACGCTATATACACACATTATATATAAATATCTACCTGTTTTATTCACCATACTTGTACAAGTAAACTGATATGGTGCCCAAAGACCATCGTGGTCATCAGTAAACAACATGATAAGTCCTGCAGACGACGCTCCTCCCTCACCAAAATGGCGGCTCCCAACCTCCTACTCTCGCTGTTATCTCACACTATACACACGTTACATATAAGTATCTACATTTGTGTTCACCATAGCTACATAATAGCATGAACAAGTATATTATGGCATTTATAGGCGATGCTGTGGTCACAAGCTGAACAGCAGTGCTGTGAGCTCATGCTGCGTGCGTCAGGCTTGGTAGCTCACTCAATACTGAGGCCCCTAACACCCTGGAGTTTGGCCCACGATATTTTTTAAAAATGGCGTCTGTTTACAAGAGCCCTGATGAAGGTGTGGTGAACCCCGTGTATCCGCGGGCCGTTTAAATCTTGCGTAGTACTCCAAAGCATCATATGATGCGATGCGCAATTTACTGCAAGTCGGTCAAAGCATCATATGATGCGATGCGCAATTGAAGGGTTAAAAAGAAAAAAGAATTTTTTCCAGAGAATTTATTTCCTGCGCACTGCGGGGGTGTCATATTTGGAGGCAACGCAGTTAAGGGGTTAATGTAGATGAGAAAGAGGAGAGGGCCAAGTATGCTGCCCTGAGGAACACCAATGTTGATGGGTAGGGTGGGAGAAATTGAATTATTCACAGAAACATACTGGAGCCTGTCAGTAAGGTAAGATTTGAGGTATTGCAGGGAGTGTCCTCTGACTCCATAATGATGTAATTTAAGAAGGTTTTGGTGGTTAACAGTGTCAAAAGCCTTATGCAGGTCCACAAATAACCCAACAGTTAACTCATTTTTATCAAGAACTGCATGAATCAAGTTAATCATACTAATAAGTGCATCGTTAGTGCTTTTTTTTGTGTCTGAAGCCATATTGACAAGAGCTAAGTATATTGTGTTTGGCTAGATAAGAGTAAAGCTGCTTGCAGATTAGTTTTTCAAATATTTTTGACAAGTTAGGCAGGATTGATATGAGTCTGTAGTTGTTAACATCTGTGAGATCACCACATTTGTGGACAGGGGTTACTCTCGTATTTTTTAGAATATCTGGAAAGGTTTGGAGTTCAAGTGACTTGCTGAAGAGCAATGCAATAGCAGAGGCTAAAGATCTGGAGGCTTTTTTTGTAAATTAAATTGGTATCTCCTCAAGGGCACTAGACTTGGTTTTAAGGGAAAGGATTATCTCATTGACGTCAGTGGAATTAGTAGGCTTTAGGTACAGAGACTGTGGATAGTTACCTGTAAGATAGTCCCTAACATCAGTACTGGAAAATGGAATATCGTTTGCAAGGGATGACCCAATGGAAGAGAAGAACCTATTGAACTCAATAGCAGAGTCAGAGGCTGAAAGCTGACCATCGTTATTGGACAGGAGTGTTGGTTTGTTATTTAAAATCTTCTTTGATCCCAATATTTGTGAAATTGTGCTCCAAGTTTTTTTAATGTTGCTCTTTATTTGGGTAAATTTATCTTCGTAGTATTTAGTTTTGGCTCGTCTAATTATTTTAGATAGCAATAACGAGTAATTCTTTTAAAATTCTTTGGAGACGGTTCCTAACCTATACTTCTTCTCAAGGTCATGTTTTTTATTAATGGATTTAAGTATTCCCTTTGTAAGCCAAGGATTGTTCAGCCTTTTGGTTGTGACTTGTTTTGTAAGCATAGGACAGTGGTGTTATAAAGGCTAAGAGTTTTTGGAGAAAAGATTGCACTGCTAGTTGATGTCCCCTATGTTACCTAACTCAGACTCCCAGTTGACATTATCAGCACCAGTTATAAAATTGTCTATAGCAGTTTCATTGTGCAGCCTAAAGCTTAACTCCCTTGACTCTAGAGGTGGTTTGTTAATGTTAGTAAAGAGAAATGTGGGGTAATGGTCTGTAGTGCTATCAGTGATTATAACTGAAGTAAGCGGAGAGGTTATGATGGTCCAGATGTGATCTAGAGTCGTGGCAGTACTATCGGTGATTCTAGTAGGTCTAGTGAGTAAGGGTATGAGGTAAAGGGTATGAGGATTAAGGGTACCTGTCAGCTCGGGTGACGCTGACCAGCTCTGACGACTGCTCTGTCAACACCCACATTTTGCCAGACTTCCTCGGTCTATTGCACCCAAAATATGTCACCTACGATTTTTTTCCTGTGCTCAGGGAACACAAATTAACATTTTTAGAAGACGAAATAATTTTTTAGATTTTTTTTTCTTGCGCACAGGGGTGTAAATCTCCTCAGGACCCCTTAGCAGCTTAACCCTCAAACCGCTAAGGGTCCAAATGGATTTAACACCCACAGGTGCAACAAAAAAAAAAATCCAAAAATTTCTTTCGTCTTAATTTTTGTTCTCTGATCACCGAAAAAATAAAAAAAAATCGTAGGTGGCATATTTTAGCAGCAATAGGGTTCGGAAGTGTGGCAAATAAGGGGCGTTGACAGAGCCTTTGCCAGATGAGGTCTACTCCGCTCGAGCTGTCAGGCGGCAGTTGCCACAAATATATTATTACCTAATTATTTCAATGTCTCTGATTTTTTCTTAGTTTTTTTGCAGTAATATTATTCAATAAAGTGAATTGTGATATATTTATATAATAAAATGTGTGAACCATCGCTGTACTCAAAATTATGGTGTGCATATAAGTGATTCAATTATTATGTTCATAAAACAATAAACAAATAGTTTTGCTTTTATTACACTATATACACAGGATATATATAAGTATCTGCATGTTTTGCTCACCATAACGAACCACTAAGTTGGTACTGTGAGTCAAAATGTAACGAGGAGTGACCGCCACACACCAGCCAGTCACTCGCTGCCACTCCCTCCCTCAACAACACCTCACTCGCCCTCATTTTCCTCCCACAATACTGTTTTTGCTTTTATTCACTATACACAGACGTTATATATAAGTATTTACATGTATTGTTCACCATAACTGTACATCTAAGCTCGTATGGTGAGTAAAGGCACAATGACGTAGCTACTCACACACGTCAGCTGGTGGCGGCCCGCCCTCAAGGCCAGATGCACTAATATTTCTCCTCCAACAATATTGTTTGTGGTGTTATTATGCTATATACACACATTAAATATAAGTATCTAGCTGTTATATTCACCATACCTGTACAAATATGCTGGTATGGTGCCCGAAGACCATAGTGGCCACCAGTAAACAACATGATAAGTCGTGCAGACGACGCACCTCCCTCACCAAAATGGCGGCTCCCAACCTACTCCTATTCCTGTTAATACCCTCTATACACACGTTATATATAAGTATCTACATTTGTGTTCACCATAGCGAACCACTAAGCTGGTATGGTGAGTGCACTCAATAAAAGGTGGCCACACACAGTCAGAAGACGACGCCACTACCCTCCCTCCCATAGCCTTACTCCTCCCTCCATGGAGCACAGTGCTAAATATCACCACAATCCTGCTATTATCAGAATCCTGGTCAGTTTTATCACAGTCAGGGGTCTTCTGTAATACTATCATCACTAAATAATAACAGTATTATATATATTATGGCATTTGTAGGCGATGCTGTGGTCACAAGCTGAACAGAGGTGCTGAGCTCATGCTGTGTGTGCCAGCCTTAGTGGCTTGCTCAATACTGAAGCTCTTACAACCAAGAATGTTGGCCTGGATTTTTTTCTAGGTGGCATCTGGCAACTATCGGTCGTGGCTGTACTATAGCTGCCCCTATCCCAAGCAGGGTGTTTAAATTATAGCTCTAGATGCGAAATCATATATATATGATGTGTGCGGTTTTGGTTTTGTCACTGAACTCATATATATATATATGATTTGCAAGGTTTAAGGGTTAAGATATGGGCACCATACAACCGCTTGCATAGTCCAGCTTTGGTCTAACAAAAGTCGCGAACAATTTCTTTAGTATTTTACCTTCCATGTATTTAAAAGAAATTCTGAACCTTCAGGCGCGTGTAGTTATAAAGTTGCTAACTTATAAAGTGTAGCATGGCTCCTCGCACAGTGTTCTTTATGTGGTTCTCAGGTGACAATTTTCTATCTAGAACCACCCCTAGATCCCTTTCTTTATCAGAATTCTTTAACCTTTCCACTGCTCAGGGGTCCTGAGGACATTTACACCCCTGTGCGCAAGAAAAAAAATTAAACATTTTTTTTCGTCTTCTAAACATGTTAATTTGTGTCCCCTGAGCACGGGAAAAATAATGAAAAAATTCTATTGTATATAACAATAACACAATTGAGCCGGCAAGTTGGCCGATGACGTCACAGAACGTGAGCACTCAAGGGTGCTGCGTCAGGCAGCCGTCACTCACAACCACTCAGGCGACCCGAGTTGCCGCGAATTTATTTTCGCGGATTTACAGTATTCTTGGGTCATTTTACACAAAAAAATTTCGCTAGTATTGTTCCATTTATTACCACTAGACGTTGTATTATAATAAAAATGGTATAAACTCACTAGGCGCTCACATATTAATGTCACAAGTGTGCCCACCAAAATGGTATAGTTTACAGGAAATATTCAATGTATTTGTTTTTTTTTTTCAATATAAACACAAAAATCAACTTGATATGTACATTTATTTACAAAAGAATTACACATTTAGTAGTCCTGGAGACTGTGATACTGTGCGAAACAGTCGATATGGCACAGAGGGACGGCACACACTTCGCACGGGGCAGAAGTAACATCAACACCGAAAGCAAGCTGAAGCGGCTCCGCCAACGCCGCATGATACGAGGCGACAGTATTCGGCATAAGATGACGGTCCTGAAACAACCAAGAGAGAAAGGACAGAATAACCCTATCAGAGACCGAAGAATACCTATGCAGTGATAGGAAAAACCAGAAGGACCGCCAGGAAACTTCATACTGCTGCTGAGACGAAGCACGCAGGCGGGAAACCAACAACGAAGCCACCTGTGCACCATACAAGGAATGATAAACCCGAGTCAAAAACACCAGACGTGAAGACTCGAGGAGAAGACCGAACCAGCCTCGTACAGGGCTGGACCGATCTGCTGAAAGAGGCGGAGCCACGGGAAGACCCTTGGGTTCGGACACCGGGCAAGCAGTGCCTGAAACCAAGGCTGGGCCGGCCACTATGAAGCCTGAAGGACAACTCGTCCCATGTAAGTCTCCAAGCGAGCCAGGACCTGGAGCAACAGCGGAACAGGGGGGAAAGAGGTAAAGGTAACTTCCACCTCGCCCAGTCCTACCTGAAGGTGTCGACCCCAACGGCCTCGCAGTCGGAGAAAGGTGCCACGTGTACCAGGAGGCACCACATATACCAGGAGACGCCTCGAACACGCCGATGTGAAGAGATCCACGTCCGGAGTCCCGAACATCCTTCATAGCCAACTGAAAGGTTATCTTGAGGTTATCTTGAGATGATTTCGGGGCTTTTAGTGTCCCCGCGACCCGGTCCTTGACCAGGCCTCTACCCCCCAGGAAGCAGCCTGTGACAGCTGACTAACACACAGGTACCTATTTTACTGCTAGGTAACAGGGGCATAGGGTAAAAGAAACTCTGCCCATTGTTTCTTGCCAGCGCCCGGGATCGACCCCGGGACCACTGGATCACAAATCCAGCGTGCTGTCCGCTTGGCCGACCGGAAAGAGTCGGCATCGTCCGTCCATTCCGTTGAAAGGGGAAGGAACTGTGACAGACCGTCTGCCAGTACGTTGGACACTCCCCCGGATGTGAACCGCCAGGAGAGCCAAACCCCGAGAACTCAGCAGACAAGTCACCCGAAGCGACCAGCCCCAAAGAGCCAAGGACTGCATTGAACCCCCACAGTTCAGGCAATGAACCACCGGGGAGCAGTCCGAATGGAGCCAGATCGTCGATCCGCAAGCGACTCAAACCCTCTGGAGCGACATCCACACCGCCGCGAACTCCCGGACTGTGCTGTTAGCCCGACGGATGGATGGACCCCACCGCCCCTGGCCGGCCTGGTGAGCACTGGTCACAAGCCCCCAGCCAAGAGACGACACGTCCGTGTACACATTGAGCGATGGCTTGGGAAAGCCAAGGCACCGAACCCTGAAAAACCCGAAGAGGAAGCCGGCGACGCAGCAACCGACACAAAGCCCCCAGAGGCCAAACCCAATGATTGCGAGAGAGGCGGAAGGGCCGTCCCCGTAGGAACCAGAACAGCCGACGAAGCCACACCCGACCCGGCGGGTAGACAAAAATTGACAAAAGACAAACATGGCAAAATTCAGGCTCCCACACAAACTCTCGAGCAAAAGTATTTGCCAGAGCAAGAGACAAGGAAGCAGTGCGAGCATCCCAAACCAGACACTGATAAAACCATTAGGGAAGATTTCCTGAGACCTGGAACTTTAAGAACAAGAGGTCATAGATATAAACTAGCTAAACACAGATGCCGAAGAAATATAAGAAAATTCACTTTCGCAAACAGAGTGGTAGACGGTTGGAACAAGTTAGGGGAGAAGTTGGTGGAGGCCAAGACCGTCAGTAGTTTCAAAGCGTTATATGACAAAGAGTGCTGGGAAGACGGGACACCACGAGCGTAGCTCTCATCCTGTAACTACACTTAGGTAATTACAGCCAAGACTGAACCTGAGAGGGAACCAGATGGGACTTCCTCCAGTTCATCAAGAACCCAAACCCGACGAGCTGGGAAAGAACCAAATCCCTGGCGAGCAGACATGCGAACCAGCTGGGAGCCCAAACCAGCCAGTCGTCGAGGTAGGCCAGAACCCGAACACCTAGCAGATGCAGGCGGGTCACCACAACCCAAGTGACGTGTGTGAAAATGCGAGGCGCCAGATTCAACCCAAAGATTCAACGAAAGTGATATCCTTGATGCCCCACAACAAAACTGAGCCAGTCCCTGAACCCCGGATGAACCGGGACATGCCAATACGCGTCCTTGAGGTCCAGGGACAACATCTAAGTGCCCCTCTCCAAGAGAAGACGGATCTGGGACAGGGTAGTCATCCGGAAGGAGGGGCATAAAACCCACGGGTTCAGACGGGACAAGTCCAGAATGAACCGGAGGTCCGCACAGTCCCGTTTCGGCACCGGAAACAGGCGGGAAACCCACCTGAAAGACGTCGTCGTTTCGACCAAGCCCAAGCGAACCCACTCTGAGATGACCTGGCAGCGCAGGAGAAGAGGCCTGCCCCGCCAGCCCCGAACCCCTCGATAGAGGAGGAGCCACCCAACGCCACCACAGGTCGCACGAAACGACCCGAAAAGCACACAAATCATGGGACCAGGCATAAGCAAACCGGGCGAGCAGCCTCTTCATCAATAGGATGAATGCGAAAGGGCCGACGCACCTTGCGAGAACCCAAGCGGCGAACAGGGTGGTCCCCATGCCGATCAGCAACAGCCGGAACTGCAGGCGTTGCCAGCCCCGAATCTGGCACCAAAGGCCTACCCCGACAAAAAGACCCCTGAGCCCTGGCACCACCCTTCCGGGAAGGCCTCCAGCGAGCCCCCCCCGTCCCCCCCCAGAGCAACAACAACTCAGACATAGGCCAACAACTAACCGAGGCCGCCGGCAGGTACTGCAGCACAGCAGACTCAGCAAACGGCAACGGGCAAAAGGGTGAAGATAAACGAAGAGCCAGGGGCCCCAGGCAGAATCCAGTGACGAAGCCAGCACTGCCTGATGACACGCAAGGTGAGAGGCATAGAACCGCAAAACAACATCACGCAGAATGGGCGCGAAGAGCCCGGCAGCGACTCCAAGCACACCCACATCCAACTCAAGCCAATTCGAAGACAGCTCAAGAAGGGAAAAAAAACGCAGAGCCGAAGCAAGCATGCCACGAGTCCACAAATCCTCCTCAACCAAGGCAGCCGAGAGGGAAGGAACCTGCACGCGGAGGGAGCGAAAGAGAACCCCCTCTCCTTGTAACACCAAACCCCACTCAGAGGGTAGAAAACCCCAGGTGGGGTCCAATGGGGCCCAAGGCCCCCAAAGCCAACCCCGGGAACCTCGCCCTGAGGACCCGGGGCTGAGCTGTCCTCCTGAGCCCCCACCCCCAAAGAAAATGTGGGAGCCGCCAAAAAAGCTGGAACAAAGAGAGTCCACTGGCCAGACCTAGAAGCTCCGGCAGAAGCACCAGGCTCTAATGCCTCCACCGCAGCCCCGGAAGGGGTCATCTCCGAGACCCCCAGAGTCGCACAACCAACTAAACCCTGCCCTGGCTCTGGAACCCTCAGACGTTTCGGAGCCGACAGCAAAGGGGGGGGGGGAACCAAATGGGCAACAGAAGGGGAAGGACTAGGAGGAGCAGACGGAATCAGAGCTGAAGTAACTCCCACCCCAAAGTCCGGGTCCCTATAACCAAAACGGGGCATCCGGGGCATCCGGGGCAGCAACCAACCTAGCACGTTGCAGCAACCAAAAGCAAGCATGCAACACCTCAGCCGCCCGCACCCGCATATCAGGCACAGTAGCCTGGGTGAATTGGAGTACGTACAGACAACACACATCGCACGACTCCGGGTGAAAATAGTCACCGACCCAACAGACAGCATGGCAGAGGCAAAAACAGTGAGTGTTGTCGGAAAATCCGACACCATTTAATATATCATACAGACAGATAATAGCTGTGTTGTATAAACAAGTTAACCTATAGAAAACGTAACTTGTAGTGGAATTACCGTCTATAGAAAACGGGATATCATCACCACATACTATTATATTCACCACCTATTATGGTGGGAATTATTCTTAAATACATTAGTCTTAGGACTTTACCATCATAAAAACATCTCATATAAATTAACTTAATTATCAATATTAAAGTAGAGTAAATGTGACCCTTCTATCACTTTCTGACATCTGGACAATGTAGGCCAGGCGTCAGTGAGGGAGGAGGGGCGGCCATTGTTGATACTAGACCAGAGGCTCTCGGGAGCAAATTCGGCTCCTGTTAATTTTACTTGGACGTAGTGTTATGGAAACCAAAGGTGTACCATTATCAACACGCTGTCATCAAATCAAGTTAAGTGTTCTTTCCGAAACCCATTATCTATCATTAGTGGCCATTAATGTCATTGGGTAGGGTTAGCCGGTTAGAGCATGATATAGCCTCAAACTAAAGGTAATTAAGCCAGGTCGTCATTGTTCCATGTATAGTGTTTCTCTGATATACCTGTCATATATAGGATTCTGGCTTCAGCTAGCGCCCTTTTAACAGGTCAAGACGAGGAAGTATTGTGCATCAGTTACCAGGGTGATGGAAGCTACCTCAAAGAGGGAAAATGTGGTGTCTACATCCTGGTTATACCTGGTGGACTGTACTGCTGTACTATAAGATAAGGAACCTTTTCAATGTATGTAGTCTAATACTGTAGTTTGATTGGCTGCATATATATTAATTTAATAAACCCCCCCTAATGTGTAGAGGATCGATTTGTGAGATTGAGATTATTGCAGAAATACAGTCCACTCATTATCATACAAATTGCTATCGAAGTATATAAATTAACGTAAATATAAATTCATATAAATTAAATATAAATCTCACAGGTCGGTACCCACAAGTGTCCCTCTGAGACAAGGGGACAGAGCAACTTTCAAACTCGCAGGATTCGAGGGGGGACTCAGGAGTCACATCCATCAGACCACGTAGCCCACGTGGGGTTTCCCAGGGTCCTTAGCCCTGGTAACACGCTAAGGAAAGCCCAGGCAGGGTACTGCAAACCGGCACCCAAAACTACCAAACAAACTGCTATAGCTGAACCCCCCAGGACATGTACACTCACAGGGGGCCAAGCGGGGAGGACCACCAACACAAGGTGGAGATAGAGAGATATAGATATACCCCAAGAACAGTGATGGGGGACCTACAGGCAGACCCCCCACCAAGCAGAAAACAAAAACAAAAGAAAAACCCCGCAAGAGGACAACGTACCCGAACGGAACAGAGCCGGCCGCTGTTAATGGTGAAAACTAGCTGTGCAGTACCCCATGCCCCTGCCAGTGATGCAAACTACCCCCTACCCAGAGACAAACAAGGGCAAGAAAAAATCCCAGCTGACCCCAAGGGCGGCCAAGTACCGAGCAGTAAATGGCACAGCGGAGGTAGATCCTGAGGTGACTTGTGGAAGGTGGCTCCAAGGGCAGTACTTACAGGGCACCTAGGGAAAGTGACCCTACCCACCAAACACACACTGAAACTACGACGTTGGTACAAAGTTTCAACACTTCCTAACCAGTTATAACAACCAATATAGCAAGTTGTAACAACGTTCTAATACATCATAAACACGTTAAGCCAAGATGTTACAACTTTATTACAAGTTGTAACAAGCGGAAAAGAGAGAGACAGTTTCGGTTTGTGTTTCCGGGTTAAGCGCATGCAGCCCGAGTACCGTGGAATATCACTCCTGGCCCACGTACCACCGGAAGGGACAGCTCAAACCACAAAGCACAGAACTTGTTCGGTCTTAGGTCGAATAGTTTTACCAGAATAGGGGGTTTGTTTTGGGGTGCCTACCTTTCTGGGTGCCTATCCCAGTCAATGGCACACATAGAATACTCCCAATCATAAGGGGGTCTCTATAGGCCATTGCTGCTCGTGCCTCTCTCTAGAGGGGGCCAGGTTCTGGCTCGTGGTCCCTGGTAGGCAAGAACTCCATGCATTGACAGATGCCAGAAAGTTATACATATCCATTCAGCCTGGATAGCTCCGGGAAGCCGACGAGACTCCCCCCCCACCCCAGAAAAAGCACTAACGATGAACTTATAAGCATGATTAACTTGATACATGCAGCTCTTGATAAAAATGAGTTCCCTGTTGGGTTATTTGTGGACCTACATAAGGCTTTTGATACTGTCAACCAACAAAACCTTCTTCATAAATTACATCATTATGGAGTCAGAGGTCATTCCCTGCAATACCTTAACCCCTTAACTGCGCGGCCTCCACATATGATAACCCCCCCCCCCCCCTCACTGTGCAGGAAATAATCTGGAAAAAATTCTTTGTTTGTTTTGAAAGTGTCAAAAACTCTGAGTATGGGTATATTAACAGAAGGTCGAAATTGTACATACTTTGGCTGCTATGGGGTCCATAAGTTGGCCCGTGACATCATCATTCCATGGTCGCCCGTGACGTACGCCCTCGGGGCCGGTAGGACGCCCGGGGCACTGAGTTGCGCGAACTGCCGTGAATATATTTTTGTTCATTTTCTGTGCACAGTTCCAAATACATTTTATTTGCTTCTACGTGCCAATCCTATGTATAATGAACACGTACACAATATTATGGCAGTAGAACATTGTACTGTCTGAAGACACTGTGTTACGTGCATGACATATGTGTACACATATGGAAATTGTATCATACAATTGCATGATACAATTTCCATTGTATCATGCTAATTTATGTATATATACAGTCTATTTACACACTATACACTATCACACACTATATACGTTGATACATTCACCATCAACACACTCAGAACTCCGTGAGTGTCATCTGCCACACCCTCACTCCTCCAACATCCAGTCACTCCCCAACTCCTCCAACATCTTACTCGACAAACATTGCTCCTCCCACTCTACTGTTATTATTTGTAATACACTATTTACACATGTTATGTATACCTATCTACATGTTTTATTCATCAGAACTATGCAATTAAGCTGGTATTGTGTCCAAACAGTACAGTGGCCACCATACACTGCATGAGAAATCACACAGCAGCCAGCAAACGACGCTACGATTATGTCACCTCCCTCACCAAAATAGATCATCCCAGCATACTCCTGTTGCTGTTATTATAATATATACACACACATTGTATATACCCATGTACATATGTGTTCACCATAGCGAACCACTAAGCTAGTATGATGAGCAAAACAAGAGTGGCTGCCACACACACACAGTGAGGCTACCTCGATTCTCTCCCTCGCTCCCTCATAACAATTCCTCCTTCCACAATACTATGCACAGCGCTTTTTATCACCACAATCCTGCTGTTATCACAATACAGGTCTCTATATCCTGTAAATACATAAATGACCACAAGTTTATTTTGTAAAGGAACCTAAGAAGTCGTTTGAAGATTTCTAGATGGACGAAATAATGCTGTAGTGCTGTGGCTAGTGCTGTGAACATCGTGAACAGTATTGAATCACTAATATTTGAACATTGTACACAGTCATTATCACACTCAGGCTCTTCTGTAATACTATCATGGTTAAATAATACAAGTTATATAAATATTTTGACATTATTAGGCAATGCTGTGGTCACAAGCTGAACAGCAGTGCTGAGAGTTCATGCAATGTGCGTCGGCCTTGGTTGCCCACTCACTACTGATTCACTCACACCCGCGAATGTGGACCAGGATTTTTTTTTAAAGATAGCGTCTGATTACAAGAGCCCTGAGGAAGCTGATGTGAACCCTATGTAGCTGCGAGAGTTTTGTATGGAACGTGAAAAATACAAATACTCCGAGGCACGTAGCGCACCCCAGACATGGGCCTGCAGGCGCGTTGCACAGTTAAAGGGTTAAGTCTTACCTTACTGACAGGCTCCAGTATGTTTCTGTGAATAATTCAATTTCTCCCACCCTACCCATCAACATTGGTGTTCCTCATGGTAGCATACTAGGCCCTCTCCTCTTCCTCATCTACATTAATGACCTTCCAAATGCCTCCCAACACCTCAAACTAATTCTATTTGCTGATGACATAACCTTCATTTACTCCAGTCCTGACCCCCTTGCTCTAAATGTCACAGTGAATACTGAGCTAAATAAAGTCAATCTCTGGCTAACTGCCAACAAACTCACCCTCAACATTGACAAAACTTTCTATATTTTGTTTGGCAATAAATCATCAAATTAAATAAATCACAGGATAAACAATACCCACATTTGTAAGAAAGTAGATGGCAAATTCCTTGGTATTCTCATTGACAACAAGCTGAATTTCCAGGGACACATTCTAAATATATCAAAAAAAGTTTCAAAAATTCTTGGCATTCTTTCTAAGATCAGATATTATGTACCTCGCCCTGCCCTGGTGACGCTCAATTACTCTCTCATCTATCCTTATCTCAACTATGGTATTTGTGCTTGGGGTTCTACTACCCAAAATCATTTACGTCCTCTAATTACTCAGCACAAAGCTGCTATTAGGAATATATCTAACTCTGGCCCCAGACATCACTCAGAACCCTTACTCAAATCTCTGAATATGTTAGATATTAAGTCACTGCACATCCTCTCATGTGTATTTTATATATATAAAACGCTGAACTGTAATGTCAATCCTGACCTCAAAAGCTTCCTAGAAGGTTGTAACAGAACCCATGAGCACCACACCAGAAACAAATACCTATTTGATATTCCTAGAGTACGACTTAAACTAGAAATGCTCTACAAATCAAGGGACCCAGAATGTGGAATGACCTTCCCAAACATGTTAAAGTACTGTACTACCTAATTAACTCCTTGTAACCTACCTTACCCCTAAATGTCAATCCATGTCTACTATTTTAACCCTTAAATTGCGCATCACATCATATGATACTTTGACCGACTTGCAGAAAATTGCGCATCACATCATATTACGCTTTGGAGTACTACGCAAGATTTAAATGGCTCGTGGATACATGGGGTTCACCACACCTTCATCAGGGCTCTTGTAAACAGACGCCATTTTTTAAAAAATCGTGGGCAAAATTCCCGGGTGTTAGCGGCCTCAGTATTGAGTGAGCTACCAAGCCTGACGCAAGCAGCATGAGCTCACAGCACTGCTGTTCAGCTTGTGACCACAGCATCGCCTAAAAATGCCATAATATACTTGTTCATGCTATTATGTAGCGATGATATTATTACAAAGACCCCTGACTGTGATAAAACTGACCAGGGTTCTGATAATAGCAGGATTGTGGTGATATTTAGCACTGTGCTCCATGGAGGGAGGAGTAATGCTGTGGGAGGGGAGGGTAGTGGCGTTGACTGTGTGTGGCCACCTTTTATTGAGTGCACTCACCATACCAGCTTAGTGGTTCGCTATGGTGAACACAAATGTAGATACAGTACTTATATATAACGTGTGTATAGAGGGTATAAACAGCAAGAGGAGTAGGTTGGGAGCCGCCATTTTGGTGAGGGCGGTGGCGTCATCTGCACGACTTTTCATGTTGTTTACTGGTGACCACGATGGTCTTTTGGCACCATACCAGTTTACTTGTACAAGTATGTTGAATAAAACAGGTAGATATTTATATATAATGTGTGTATATAGCGTAATAACACCACAAACAGTATTGTTGGGGGAGAAATATTAGTGCGTCTGGCCTTGAGGGCGGCAGCCATCAGCTGACTGTGTGAGTAGCTACATCTTTGTGCCTTTACTCACCATACAAGCTTAGATGTACAGTTATGGTGAACAAATGAACAAAACATGTAAATACTTATATATAACGTCTGTATATAAAAGCAAAAACAGTATGGTAAGAGGAGATTGGTGGCAAGTCAGGTGAGGTGAGGGAGGGGAGGGAGTGGCAGCCAGTGGCGGGCTGCCACTGCCACTCAGCATACCAACTTAGTGGTTTGTTATGGTGAACACGAATGTAGATACTTATATATAGCGTCTGTATATAGTGAATAAAAGCAGAAACAGTATTGTGGGAGGAGAATGTGAGTGAGTCAGGTGACTTGAGGGAGGGAGGAAGTAGCATCTATCTAGTAGCATCTATCTAGGAAGTAGTATCTTCCTAGGTGACTTCAACTTGCCTAGTCTCAGGTGGAGAATAGCAAACAATAATATTATACCAGGAAATCTATCGGGACCTAACCAACCACAGATTAGAGAACTACTTAGATTCTGTGACAAATTTTCACTCAACCAGCAGATATCAGAGCCAACGAGAAATGAAAATATTCGAGATCTGGTCTTTACGAACAATGAAGACATTATCAGAGACATGACGATATCAGATACCAAATACTCAGATCACAAGCTCATTGAAGTGCAAAGACCATCAATACTCAGAATAGACCTAAAACGTTGATAAAGCGAGAGGGGCTATTCAGTGAATTCAATTTTAATAATAAAAGGATAGACTGGGAGATAATAAACAGGGAACTTACAAACATTCCATGGGAAACTGTTTTAAGTAATACAAGTTCTACAGAAGGAATAGAAAAACTGACTTCGGAAGCGTATCAAGTCTGTCTGAAACATGTTCTTTTGAGAAAAGCCAGAAAGAGATCCAACGTAGAAAGAGAACGCAGACGACACTATACACGCAGGAAAAAATAACAGAACTGCTTATGCAGACACGAATTTCCCGTCAAAGAAGGAATAATTTAAATAGGGAGATTGAAGAAATCGAGCAGAAATTAAAACACTCATATGAGACTGAAGAAAGGCAGTTAGAACAGAAAGCAATTCAGGAAATAAAGAAAAATCCAAAATACTTCTTCACATATGCAAAATAAAAATAAAAAACCACTCCCAGTAATGGACCTATTCGTACAAGTGAAGGTTCATACACGGAGGATGACAAAGAAATTAGTGAAATCCTAAAAAAGCAGTATGAGGACATGTTTAGCACTCCAATAAACAACATGAAAGTGGAAGATCCAGACAATTTCTTTATGCGGGATATTCAAACCCCTGTAAATATAACTGATATCAACACGAGCGCACTAAATTTTGAAAGAGAAATTGAAAACATGCCCATGCACTCGGCCCCAGGTCCAGACTCATGGAATTCAATATTTATAAAGAAATGCAAAGTGCCGGTAGCACAGGCACTCAGTATAGTATGGAGGAAGAGCTTAGAAACGGGGGAGATACCACATGCACTTAAAGTAGCAGACATAGCCCCTCTACACAAGGGAGGGAGCAAAGCATTGGCAAGGAATTATAGACCAGTTGCACTAACATCGCACATAATAAAAGTATTTGAGAGAGTGATTAGGAGTCAGGTCACCAATTTCATGGAGACCAATGACCTTCACAACCCAGGCCAACATGGATTTCGAGCGGGAAGATCGTGCCTCTCACAGCTACTTGAGCACTACGACAAAGTCACTGAGGCATTAGAAGAAAAACAGAATGCTGATGTGATATACACGGACTTCACAAAGGCTTTCGATAAATGTGACCATGGCGTGATAGCACACAAAATGAAGTCAATGTGAATAACCGGTAAAGTAGGACGATGCATACTTAGTTTTCTGTCAAACAGGACTCGGCGAGTAACGGTCAACCATATAAAATCTAGTCCAAGTGCAGTTAAAAGCTCTGTACCTCGGGGTACAGTCCTTGCACCGCTGCTTTTCCTTATTCTCATATCAGATATAGACAAAAATACAAGTCACAGCTTCGTATCAACCTTTGCAGATGACACAAAAATTAGTATGAAAATTACCTCGGCTGAAGACATTGAAAAACTTCAAGGGGATATTAATAAAGTTTTCGACTGGGCATCAGAAAATAACATGATGTTTAACAGTGATAAATTCCAGGTACAGTAGAACCTCTATTAACGAGTTTAATCCGTTCTGGCACCGAGCTCGTTACCTGGAAAACTCGTCTTTGGAAACAAATTTCCCCATTTAAAATAAAGGAAATAAATTTAATCCGTTCCACTCCCAAAAACATCCATACTTGTATGACTTTTTTTTATGTAAATATAATACTGCACATGTAAATATAAATGTTTTGTTGTAGTGTTTTAATATTTACTTTACCTTATGAAGAGTAGTTGCTGGCTTGAGGGAGATGATGGAGAGGTGGGAAGGAGGAGAGGGGTTATGGTGTGGAAGGAGAATTCACCTCTGAGTCAGGCGGACTCTCTCTTCTTGGGAATTTCACCCAAATTTCATTTCAAATGTCACACAAGGATGCGTTAGACCAGCACCAAATAAAAAAACTACGTTGATTACACTCGTTGTGTCAACAATATAATAGTCTTACCACGAAGATACAATACAATGCCGTTTTCTCAAATAGGCAATGTGGTTATTAAAGAAAACGGAAATTTCATGGCAAACATGTATACAATCCCCAAGTCGATCGGATAAGTATTGGATTTTATAGAAATATTTGCTCAAATGATGCTTGAGCGCGGTGTTTGGGTGCATTCAAGAGAAAAAAAGTGTGTTACGTTCAAGCGACATATACCTGCGAAAGTGATAACACTTTCATAAAGTATTATCACAAAGTGATAAATTAATTAAACATTTTCACACACTGGGTTGTCACTGCTTTATCAGGGCAGCTTTTCCAAGAATGTGTTCACCTTTTCAAACATTCCAAACACTTCCCTGATCTCAGTGGAAGAGGCAGCATCCTCCCTTACTAATGGTGTAAATTGTTGATGAGGACCTGCCATACTTCTTTGTGAGATCAATCACACAGACACCACACTCATGCTTTGCTATAATTTCCTTCTTGAAATCCATAATAAATGTCTTTCTTCCTCTTGAAAACACTATCTTTAGCAAGCAGCTTCTTTGGAGACATCGTGTGTTACAAATTGTAGTCGCAAAACCACTAAAAACCCAAAGAAAAGCTCAAATAAATCCAAAGGGATGCTTGTCGTGTGAGATACAACAACAACACTGGCGTCGGAGGCGTCCGAGAATTTGCGAGAACCCGCGAGACGCTAGGAAGCGCCATGTGGTTTCACTCGTTAATAGAGGCGAGCTCGTCAATAGAGACAAATTTGCTGCGAGTGGCTTGCTCGTTACTGGAAAAACTCGTTAATAGAGCCACTCGTTAATAGAGGTTCCACTGTACTCAGGTACGATAAAAATCAGAACCTTAACCCTTAATATGCTAGGGGTATAATATCCTTTCTTCCCCACAGACGCATGTAATTTTGAAAAAAAAAAAATATTTTTTCTTCCTAACCTGTTAATTTGCGTTCACTGATCACGGGAAAAATAATAAAAAAATCATAAGTGGCATATATTGCCCGCTATAGGGCAGGGGAAGTCTGGCAAAAAATAGGCGCCGACTCAGCGTGCGTCCCAGGCGGTCTGTTGCTCACCAGCTGTCAGGCTGAAGTTGAACACAAAGAGATAATTACCTAATTAGTTCAATGTCTCTGATTGATTTTTCATAGTTTTTTGCTGTAATATTATTCAATAGTGTGTAGTTTGATATATTTATATAATAAAATGAGTGAATCATTGCTGTACTCAAAAATATGGTGTGCATATTGTTGATTCAATTATGTTCATCAATCAGTGAACAAATACTTTGTCGGTTATTACACTATAAGCACAAGTTATATATAAGTATCTGCATGTTTTGTTCACTATAACGAACCACTAAGTAGCTATTATGAGTCAAAAAGTAACGCGGAGTGACCGCCGTGTACCAGCCAGCCACTCCCGCCCTCTCTCAAGTCATCTGACTCACCCACATTCTCCTCTCACAATACTGTTTTTGCTATAATTCACTATATACAGACATTATATATAAGTATCTACATGTTTTGCTCACCATAACTGTACATCCAAGCTTGTATGGTGAGTAAAGTCACAAAGACGTAGGACCTCACACAGTCAGCTGATGGCTGCCGCCCTCAAGGCCAGACGCACTAATATTTCTCCTCCAACAATACTGTGTGGTGTAATTACACTATATACACACATTATATAAAAATATCTGTTTTATTCACCATACTTGTACAAATAAACTGGTATGGTGCCCAAAGACCATCGTGATAACCATAAACAACACCGTCGTCTGCACGGTGGCGTCGTTTCACGACGCCACCGCCCTCACCAAAATGGCGGCTCCCAACTTTCTCTTGCTGTTTATACCCTCTATACACACATTATATATAAGTATCTACATTTGTGTTCACCATAGCGAACCACTAAGCTGGTATGTTGAGTGCAGTCAATAAAAGGTGGCCATACACAGTCAGAAGACATCGCCACCACTCTCCCTCCCACAGCATTACTCCTCCCTCCATGGCGCACAGCACTAAATATCACCACAATCCTGCTATTATCAGAACTCTGGTCAGTTTTATCAGTCAGGGGTCTTCTGTTATAATATCATTGCTACATAATAGCATGAACAAGTATATTTTGGCATTTTTAGACAATGCTGTGGTCACAAGCTGAACAGCAGTGCTGTTAGCTCATGCTGCGTGCGTCAGGCTTGGTTGCTCACTCAATACTGAGGCCAATAACACCCGGGAGTTTGGCCCATGATTTTTTTTTAAAATGGCATCTGTTTACAAGAGCCCTGATGAAGGTGTGGTGAACCCCTTGTATCCGCAGGCCGTTTAAATCTTGCGTAGTACTCCATCACGTCATATGACGTGATGCGCACTTTAAGGGTTAAACATAATATAGGGTACAAAACACCATCAAATGTACCCATAGTAGGAAAACAGCAAGTAAAGGATTTGGGAATAATGATGTCTGACGACCTAACGTTTAGGGAGCATAACCAAGCAAATATTGCGACAGCCAGAAAAATGATAGGATGGACTACGAGAACTTTCAAATCCAGGGATCCCATCACAATGGTTGTACTCTTCAAGTCACTTGTGTTGTCCCGTCTTGAGTACTGCTCAGTACTCACTTCCCCCTTCAGAGCAGGAGAGATTACTGAAATAGAGGGAATACAGAGAACATATATGGCACGCATAGACGCGATAAAGCACCTAAATTATTGGGATCGTCTCAAAGCCCTCCAAATGTACTCACTAGAAAGAAGACGAGAGAGA
Organism: Procambarus clarkii; assembly: GCF_040958095.1. Lineage (NCBI taxonomy): Eukaryota > Metazoa > Arthropoda > Malacostraca > Decapoda > Cambaridae > Procambarus > Procambarus clarkii. The sequence goes on along the minus strand of NC_091222.1, from coordinate 23,137,430 downwards.
TATCAAATAATAAACACCTGGAAGATACTGGAGGGCCAAGTACCAAATCTACACAGTAAAATAACAACGTACTGGAGTGAACGATATGGAAGAAAATGCAGAATAGAACCAGTGAAGAGCAGAGGTGCCATAGGCACAATCAGAGAACACTGTATAAACATCAGAGGTCCACGGTTGTTCAACACCCTCCCAGCAAGCATAAGAAATATTGCCGGAACAACCGTGGACATCTTCAAGAGGAAACTAGATTTATTCCTCCAAGGAGTGCCGGACCAACCGGGCTGTGGTGGGTATGTGGGCCTGCGGGCCGCTCCAAGCAACAGCCTAGTGGACCAAACTCTCACAAGTCAAGCCTGGCCTTGGGCCGGGCTTGGGGGGTAGAAGAACTCCCAGAACCCCATCAACCAGGTATCAACCAGGTAGCAGCCAGTGGCGGGCTGCCACTGCCACTTTACATGCCAACTTAGTGGTTCGTTATGGTGAACAAAACATGCAGACACTTATATATAACCAGTGTATATAGTGTAATAACCAACAAAGTATTTGTTCACTGTTTGATGAACATAATTAAATCAACAATATGAACACCATATTTTTGAGTACAGCGATGATTCACTCATTTTATTATAAAAATATATCACACTACACACTATTGAATAATATTACAGCAAAAAAACTACGAAAAATCAATCAGAGACATTGAAATAATTAGGTAATTATCTCTTTGTGGCAATTCTGGCCTGACAGCTGGCGAGCAACAGACTGCCTGGGACGCATGCTGAGTCAGCGCCTGTTTTTTGCCAGACTTCCCCGCCCTATAGTGGGCAATATATGCCACTTACGATTTTTTTATTATCTTTCCCATGATCAGTGAACCCAAATTAACAGGTTAGGAAGAAAAAAGATTTTTTTTTTTTATGTGCCTGTGGGTGTCAAATGGTCAACCCGTTCTCACACAAGACAGCACATATATGGCTTAATGCTTAAAGTCAATATGTTGAATATGAATTAGTAAATATGTGATATATTCCCAGTTACTTTTTTTCCAAGGCCCAAACTCTTCCTCACGTACCAACTTGCGTCTCACAGTACCCGTCCGTCAACCTAGATAGCAGAATAGTCGTGATTGGTTCAATTATAAGGAAAATTGTACTTTTCAGGTCCCACATGGGTTGTGAAATTTACCTACTATTGTCCATGCTCTTAGAATATTATAGATCAGCGACTTCCTATTGAAGGTTCGTAGTTTTGTTTTGAGAAATATTAGTTGTTCTTAGTAAATTATAATAAGCACTAAAAATTATTACATAGAATAACAGTCCTTCACCAATCAATATTATATACCATAGTTGGTGCTTTACAAATCTTTAAAGGATGTTTTGTAGGAACGCTAACAGAAAACGCTGGTTCATTGGAATGTCTATGGGGTAAACTACTCTAAACAGGATGGTATTGTGTCTACTATACCAACTACAGGATCGGTATATTGTCCACTACCACCTGTTAGGTGAGTAAGGGGTGCAATACCACCCACAGGATGGGTATGAGGGTCACATCCACCCAGAGGATGAGTATGGGGATCACATCCACCCACAGGAAGGGTATGGGGTCCAATACCACCCACAGGATGAGTATGGCGTCCACTACAACCCACAGGATGGGTATGGGGCTCCAACCACCCATAGAATGGGTATGGGGCTCCAACCACCCATAAAATGGGTATGGGGTCCAATAACACCCACTGGATGTGTATATGGCGTCCATTGCCGCGCGTCGAGCTCGAAAACCGCAGCATTCATCTCAGAACCATGCCTATTTCACGCAGATTCCTTAATAAACGTAAAAGTTTTATATGTCACAAGAAAGATAGAAATATAAGCTTCATTCTAAATACCTTACCATGGGCATATTTAAATTTAAACCGAAGATACGTGTACTTTTATAATAGCCGAGCTCCGACCCCGGACAGATTGATCGACCGAGCAACTCTCTCTCAGAACAATGTTTATTTCAAGTGAATTCGTTAGTAAACATATATGTTTTATATGTCTCAAGAAAGACAGACATATAAGCTTCACTTTAAACACTTTACTATAGACATATTTAAATTTCTAATGAAGATTATTGTATTTTAAAAATTACGGAGCTCCCACCCCGTACAGACTGAACGACAGAGCAACTCTCTCTCAGATCAATGTTTATTTCACGTAAATTCGTTAATAAACACAAATGTTTTATAAGTCTTAAGCAAGATAGAAATAAGAGCTTCATTTTAAATACATTACAATAGACATATTTATAGCTCAAGTGAAGATACATATGTTTTTATAGTAGCGCTCAGTAGCTTGTCGGGCATGGAGTGCAGACGCCTACGCACTTGCCGATATATTGTATAATTAACAAAGATACGCTAATAAAGCCTAAAATCTTATATGCCTCCAGAAAGACCGATATATGAACATTATTATAATTGCACCAAATGAAATATATCATGTTCGAGAACAAAGATATATCAATTTTAAATTAAGTTTCGACTCTCTCTCGGGTGAGAGAGATGGGGCAACTCTCGCCCCATCTATTGGAGATTCTGTGCACTAAATACCCAAAGCTACTCAAACCCTCCTAGCATTATTTAAGTAATGAAGTAATATGGTATATTTACTCACTATAATGTGGGTGCTGAATGCAGAACATGAGAAAACATATATTTACTCCAAACTAATATAATTTCATTATGAAATAAGTAGCATCAAAGGAAGTCGATGGTCCAAGCAGCAATGTTGTGGAGCGACTTATCCAAGATATATCGTTGTTTGGAAAGTGTTTGTTGGCATATCCAGTTGTCGCACTTCTCTGCTCAAATTATCACAAATTTAAATTATAATGTTAACAAGTAGAATACGTATTTTTAATAAAATCTAACATAACTAGCCAGAAAACATTTAACATTAATTAAAAAATATATGTTTGGAAGTTAAATCGACTTCATAGGACAATGGTTTTGTTATATATACTCGTTATTCGTTGACATGCGTTCGCTACTTAAACTACCATGTACTGTACTTATGTAAAATCTCCCATGTCTCTTCGCTCATCTCACCGAACCCTACAGGCTCTGTGATATATTGTTTAATTAATTGAGATTCACAAATAAAGCTAATAATTGTATATGTTATCAAAAAGGCAGAGCTTAGTTTAGTTCATTTATTATGCACTCCATACCCATCCTATGGACGATAGTGGAGTGTTACAGAGGCACATAATGGGCTCAGGGAATGAGCCCCACAATTCATATAGCCAAGCAAGTTATAATCTTGATAAGCTAGTTACAAAAGTCAATACACATTGTCACATCAACAATGGGCTCGAGACCGACCACAAGTACAGTTTATAATTTAAGCAACTGATTTATATGGAGGGCTAGTGTCACAATTGATATGTTTATCCTACACATAACCCCCTCTCCCCCATCCAATGGGCAGGGGTGGATAGGTTACAATCAAGTTTTTTTTTTGCGTTTTATTCAGAGATTAGGTCTTATTAGGTGAGGAAAGATATTCATATTTTAAAGAAGGTTTCTTGGCTCTCCATTTGTAACAAACTTACACATTGATGGAAAATATACAACCTTTTGAAAATCAATATTAGTTTGATCTAGATATTGTAATTAACGAAAGTATTTATGTCATCAGAAAGGTAGAAATATAGGATACATTTAAAATCCTTTGTCATAAATATAACTGAAGTGAAAACGAAGATATATGCGTTTTGATAGTTACTTGATGGCTTGCTCTGAGAGTGTGAAGCCCTGCACACCAGCCAATAAATTGTATAATTAGTTTCCATATATTTTAATTAATCTTAAAAATCTATATGTCAGAAGAAAGGAAGATGTAGTCGTTAATGTGACAACATTTAAAAATATATATCTCTTAAGTTAAATAAATAATACCACCTTATCGCCGGTGTCCGGACACATGAAAATTACCTAGGTATCAGTATCCAGCCAGGCGGGGATCACAGGCTGCACAATACTGATAAATTATATAATGCACTACTTGTGGTCGATCTCGAACCCATTTATGATTTGACGACTTATAGTGAATTTTGTAACTAGCTCATTAAGATTGTATCTTGCTTAGCTAAATGAATTGTGGGGTTCGGTCCATTCATTTTCTTTCTTTATTATGCACCCCATAATACCCATCCTGTGGGCGGTGGTGTAAAGGATTACAGAGGCACATAATCGGTTCAGGAACTGAACCCTCTAGTTCGTTTAGCTAAGCAAATAACAATCTTTTGACGCTAGTTACAAAATTATTAATGTACACATACTTATGCATACATGTACATATACATACGTATACATATATAAATACACATACATATTTAATCACCCCCACACAAATACACACATCAGTAATTTTTTGTGTCACAAGTGATTCAACAAGAGGCTCACAACAGTCACTATACAAGGCACTTTACATTTATGGTGAGTCACACAGTTACTAGTCTTGCTGCACACCCACCCAACTGGGCGGCAGCTTTACAGTCATGTGCTCCACACCCACCCAACTGGGCGGCAGCTTTACAGTCATGTGCTCCACACCCACCCAACTGGGCGGCAGCTTTACAGTCATGTGCTCCACACCCACCCAACTGGGCGGCAGCTTTACAGTCATGTGCTCCACACCCACCCAACTGGGCGGCAGCTTTACAGTCATGTGCTCCACACCCACCCAACTGGGCGGCAGCTTTACAGTCATGTGCTCCACACCCACCCAACTGGGCGGCAGCTTTACAGTCATGTGCTGCACACCCACCCAACTGGGCGGCAGCTTTACAGTCATGTGCTCCACACCCACCCAACTGGGCGGCAGCTTTACAGTCATGTGCTCCACACCCACCCAACTGGGCGGCAGCTTTACAGTCATGTGCTCCACACCCACCCAACTGGGCGGCTGCTTTACAGTCATGTGCTCCACACCCACCCAACTGGGCGGCAGCTTTACAGTCATGTGCTCCACACCCACCCAACTGGGCGGCAGCTTTACAGTCATGTGCTCCACACCCACCCAACTGGGCGGCAGCTTTACAGTCATGTGCTCCACACCCACCCAACTGGGCGGCAGCTTTACAGTCATGTGTATGCATTACCTACAGTAAGCAAATTTTGGATACTTCGCTAAGATTTCGAGCAGCACATCATTATGAATGAAGTACTTACACATTTCATGGACACTATTGATGTTGTTATCTTTAAATTCCGCGATTTTTCACATTCCATTATATAATGACGCAAAGTATGCGAATAGTTCTGCTGACAGAGTTTACATTTAGTCAAATCTACATCATCAGATGTTACAAACTCCCAGAGGTACTTGTAGCTGAGCCTAAACCTAGCAGTGGTAACATCTAGAAGTCTGCTAACATTATTGGATGACCCATAGACGAGCGATTCATCAAAGTTTATACAATATTGTGAAATTGACAGTCAGTGTAGTAACATAAATTGGTATATTGTAAGTTAAGAATCTGATGCATGTGTGTGTATTGGGAGGGGCGGGGGTTATACCCTTGGTAAGCGAGAGTGGAAAGTAACCTTAGACGTACTGCAGTCAATGGGGGGGGGGAGGGAGGGTGGGAGGGGTCAAATCCACCCTCCAACATCTGGGCATAGTACCACCAGCCTCCACAACACTCCATCAGCCTCCAACTGATGCTTGTAGATGCCTCATCTAACCTCACCTATGTCACACATTAACCTACAGTTCCTGTGATATTTAAACTCCTCATCACAGTGGCGTCTCACCAATATAAACTGTATTGGATTTTGTCCCGAAATAGCTATATGCTGACTGGACGTGTATGTATGTATGTATGTATGTATGTATGTATGTATGTATGAATGGATAGATGGATGGATGTATGTATGTACGCATGCATGCATGTATGTATGTATGTATGCATGCATGCATGCATGCATGCATGTATGTATGTATGTATGTATGCATGTATGAATGGATAGATGGATGTATGTATGTACGCATGCATGTATGTATGTATGTATGTATGTATGTATGTATGTATGTATGTATGTATGTATGTATGCATGTATGTATGTATGTATGTATGTATGGATAGATGGATGGATGTATGTATGTACGCATGCATGTATGTATGTATGTATGTATGTATGTATGTATGTATGTATGTATGTATGTATGTATGTATGCATGTATGTATGTATGTATGTATGGATAGATGGATGGATGTATGTATGTACGCATGCATGTATGTATGTATGTATGTAATGTATGTATGTATGTATTTATATACGCATGTATTTATATACGCATGTATGTATGTATGTATGTATGTATGTATGCATGTATGTATGTATGTATGTATGTATGTATGTATGTATGCATGTATGTATGTATGTATGTATGTATGTATGTATGTATGTATGTATGTATGTATGTATGAATGGATGTACGCATGCATGTATGTATGGATGTATGTATGTATGTATTCCCAATCACGTTAAAGACTCCCCCTCTATCATCCAGTTTAAGAGAAAAACAACTATGTACTAAATAATCGACTCCTTGTAACTTTAATTATGCTGACCTTCCTATCTGTATTCAGACTGAGCCTACCATCATTAAAGGTGATTATAACGCTAGACATAGGAATATTGGTAATTCGCAGTTCAGTAATCGTAACGGCAACTAGTGTCACTATTAGGTAGTCACGATGATGCACAGGTTGTGGGTGACCTTGAACCGACGCATATCTACGGGAGTATTCCTGATCTATGTCTCGGTTTCAACGTCTCCCACACCGTGTGCGCCTCGTCAATAGTGCCAGTTATGGCGTCTGATCATCTGGCCATATTAGCCACTGTAAGCATTGGAAGCTCTATCCTCCCTGGTGGAGTGTTCAAGCGGAAGAGGCTGGCTGTGCCCATCGATCAACGAGACAATCTTGTTGCTCATGTGTCAGATTGGTGCAGTTCATCTGAGCCTTCATCAGTTGAAGATTTTAACAATGAGCTCACAGGTACTATCAACCAGTTTATAGAATCACTTGATCCATCGTCCAGGCCACGTAACCCAAATTACACTGGTCATAGCACTTATGTTTATTATAATGATTCTAAATTGCAGACACTAAAACGCACTGCCAGAATAATTGGACTAGCTTGTAGAAGGACCCGCACTGCTGAAATGCTTCGGCTCTTTCAAGCGGCTCTGGCTAAGGCCAGGGAACGTATGGTGGAGCTGAGGCAGACAGACTGGGAAACTTTTGTCCGTGGTCTCAATTCTCACACGCCACTAAGTCAGGCATGGAAGGATATCAACAAGATCAAAGGGAAAAATGCTGCAGAGATCTCGTACCCTAATCCTCTGCACAGAGCAAATGAGCTTATTGGTGCTTGGGCCACGACTTCCAGCTTTGACAGTCTTCCTCTACCCTCACAGAATGAATTAAATGATAGATATACTGATAGGGCAAGGCTCCTTGACTTCATGCTTCATCAAGAGGATGACTGTGACATGCTTTTACTGAATACGAACTAGATTCTGCTCTACATAAAGGCAAAGCTACATCACCCGGGGAGGATGGAGTTACTGACGGCATACTGCATATGCTTCTGCTAGTTCCAGGGAATACCTTTCTTCAATTGTATAATATGAGCTATGTTACTGGGGAGCTTCCTAAGTCATGGACCAACAGTGTTATTATTCTCATTCCTAAACCTCACCAGCCGAGTGCTTTTCGCCCAATCTCCCTCACTAGTTGTCTCTATAAGTGTCTTGAGAGGATGGTTCTCAACCGTCTCCTTTACAAAATTATTAATATGTTGTCTCCCCAGATATATGGCTTTACGCATGGAAAGAGTGTACGTCACTGTATTACCACATTCCTCACCCTGCATACTGATAGGTCATACACCACTTTCCTAGATCTTAAGTCAGCCTTTGACATTGCTAACCCACACGTCATTCTGAGAGAACTTGCTAAAATAAATGTTGGAGGATGGCTTCTACGGTGGATAAGCGGCTATCTATCCAACAGGAAGTCATCTGTACTGTTCCATGGGCATAGGAGTGTAACGAGATTTTTTGAACTTGGCACTCCACAGGGAGGTGTCCTCAGTCCTACTCTGTTCAATGTGTTAATCAGTGCACTTTTAAACTTTGTAACTAGAAGGTCCAGCGAACACATCATTAGCTATGTGGATGATATACTGATCCACACCAATGGGTATACCAACACCCAAAATGTTCTGAACTCTGTATTGTCCACATGTCAGGAACTATGCTTAGTCATCTCAGTAGAGAAAACAAAGATCCTGAACCGACACCCACCCAGACGGGGTGGGGCTGATCGCAAAATGCAGTTGGATGATGGCTCTCTGCTCGACAAGTTACCAGATACAAATACCTTGGTCTTGAGGTTCTACTGTACCGCAATGTTTAGCCAGACTGGGTCGCCAATGTAGAGAGAGGCTCCGTGCTCTCAAGGCTGTGGCAGGCTGTGGCAGGCAAACACAACTGTACTGTACAGTGTTATATATTTATTTCAATTTGAACAATTTTTAACATTAAAGGATACCTGGTTGATGGGGTTCTGGGAGTTCTTCTACTCCCCAAGCCCGGCCCGAGGCCAGGCTTGACTTGTGAGAGTTTGGTCCACTAGGCTGTTGCTTGGAGCGGCCCGCAGGCCCACATACCCACCACAGCCCGGTTGGTCCGGCACTCCTTGTAGGAATAAATCTAGTTTCCTCTTGAAAATGTCCCCGGTTGTTCCGGCAATATTTCTTATGCTTGCTGGGAGGACGTTGAACAACCGCGGACCTCTGATGTTTATACAGTGTTCTCTGATTGTGCCTATGGCACCTCTGCTCTTCACTGGTTCTATTCTACATTTTCTTCCATATCGTTCACTCCAGTACGTTGTTATTTTACTGTGTAGATTTGGTACTTGGCCCTCCAGTATCTTCCAGGTGTATATTATTTGATATCTCTCTCGTCTTCTTTCTAGTGAGTACATTTGGAGGGCTTTGAGACGATCCCAATAATTTAGGTGCTTTATTGCGTCTATGCGTGCCGTATATGTTCTCTGTATTCCCTCTATTTCAGCAATCTCTCCTGCTCTGAAGGGGGAAGTGAGTACTGAGCAGTACTCAAGACGGGACAACACAAGTGACTTGAAGAGTACAACCATTGTGATGGGATCCCTGGATTTGAAAGTTCTCGTAATCTATCCTATCATTTTTCTGGCTGTCGCAATATTTGCTTGGTTATGCTCCTTAAACGTTAGGTCGTCAGACATTATTATTCCCAAATCCTTTACATGCTGTTTTCCTACTATGGGTACATTTGATTGTGTTTTGTACTCTGTATTATGTTTAAGGTCCTCATTTTTACCGTACCTGAGTACCTGGAATTTATCACTGTTAAACATCATGTTATTTTCTGATGCCCAGTCGAAAACTTTATTAATATCAGCTTGAAGTTTTTCAATATCCTCAGCCGAGGTAATTTTCATACTGATTTTTGTGTCAAATCCTTTAATTAAATCCTTTAAAAAGGATAAATCCTTTAATTGGTTGAAATTGGTTTTAACATTCGAAATCTAATTTGTTGATGTTAAATAATATAATATGTTGATGTTGATAATATAAGGTTCAAATTTATTAAGATACATACTTTAAAAACTATTTCTATTTGATACCAACAGTATCACGTTAAGAGAAGCGTCTCGCCTTGCTAACCCAAGTATAAAATATATAAAGAAACGGTGCAACTGTACTGGTATCTGCAGTACAAATTTATGTCCCTATTTAAAAAAAAAAATAAACTGAACCAATCACTGCCACTCCTCACACCAATGCAACAATAAGGAGAGTGATAACAGTGCTTCACATTCGACAATGTCAAATTATTTAACAAATGACGAGATAATGAACATTGGAACAAACGTACAGCACTCTGACCTTCATATAAAATCTGCATGTGACCTCATCAAACAAACTGTGCCAAGCCTAGAAGGCCTTCATGACCCAGCGTGGTAGCGGGACCTCTCCTGGCCAGTTACAATTGGTGAATTTATTCAAATTATCCAAGTTGATGGTTGTCACTGGGCCACCGTTTCCAACATTGGAGTAACTGGACAAATTAACATATACGACACCAGGCATAAATTACCATCCAAATCTACTGAAGTTATCTTGTATGCTCTTGCTAATTGCCAGGATGATAAGCTGATATGCAATATAATGTCAGCAGACACAAGGGCTCAAGTATGAGTGGGGTATATGCTGTGGCGTTTGCTGCATCACTTGCAAGTGGTGTAGATCCGGTGAACCTCGTATGATATGCAGAATGAGACAACATCTTCAAGAGAACTTTAAAGGAAAGTGTCTCATCTCATTCCCTGCAGCTCAGACACTGAGAAGAAAACGAATCATCCGGTCATGCTCGATGGAAGTGTAATGCATTTGCAGAAAGCCAAATGATTTGAAGCTGATGGTATGCTGTGACCGTTGCAATATTTGGCACCATGGATCATGTGTAGGTGTTACAGAATGTAATGATGATTCGTGGATTTGTTTCTTGTGCGCTAGCAAGTTGTAAATTATAATTTAAAATACTTAATTAATACATTATTATTATTATTATTATTATTATTATTATTATTATTATTATTATTATAACCTTACCAAATGCTTTGCTGAATCAAATAATGTTATTACTTTCAATGTGTTACAATAGCATAATTAAGTGCTGCAACTATCAGGTCTTTTATATAGTCGGTATTTGTTATATTCTGTACTCTTTTAATGTTATTTAAATTTCAAATAGAAATAGTTTTTAAAGTATGTATCTTAATAAATTTGAACCTTATATTATTTAACATCAACAAATTAGATTTCGAATATTAAAACCAATTTCAACCAATTAAAGGATTTATCCTTTAATGTTAAAAATTGTTCAAACTGAAATAAATATATAACACTGTACGGTACAGTTGTGTTTAATTATGTTTTGCGATTCCTTTGGAAAAGGTATTTGTGCACCAAGTACTACTAGGTCATTATGAGATATGCTGAATGTTGTCAATATACCATCTGAATACGCCTCACTTTGCGTTAATCATTGGACGTCCTAATGATTAAGGTCCCCAAAAGGACTTAATCAGACCTCAGTGGATATTTTTACTCTCCCTCTCTCTCTCTCTCTCTCTCAGAGCATCCCTTTATGTGTTGTATGTGGGTGCTGAAGTTCAGTCTCTTGTCTATGTACCCAAGCAAACCCAAGCAAACTACTGTGGAAATGTGCAGGACAAACATATCAATTGTGACACTAGCTCTCCACATATAGCATTTGCTTAATTTAGAAACTGTACTTGTGGTCGATCTCGAACACATGTTGTTGATGTGACGATGTGTTATGAATTTTGTGGCTAGCTCCTCAAGATTGTAACTTGCTTAGATAAATAAATTGTGTGTTCAGTCCCTGAACCCATTATGTGATAAATTAACTAAACTAAAAACTATAGTATGGCGACGAAACCTGAACTGCATAATGTAAATAGGGATTAACCAGAAAAAGATATAGGTGAAGAATAACACCAGGTAACTGTAAAGCTGCCGCCCAGTTGGGTGGGTGTGGAGCACATGACTGTAAAGCTGCCGCCCAGTTGGGTGGGTGTGGAGCACATGACTGTAAAGCTGCCGCCCAGTTGGGTGGGTGTGCAGCAAGACTAGTAACTGTGTGACTCACCATAAATGTAAAGTGCCTTGTATAGTGACTGTTGTGAGCCTCTTGTTGAATCACTTGTGACACAAAAAATTACTGATGTGTGTATTTGTGTGGGGGTGATTAAATATGTATGTGTATTTATATATGTATACGTATGTATATGTACATGTATGCATAAGTATGTGTACATTAATAATTTTGTAACTAGCGTCAAAAGATTGTTATTTGCTTAACTAAACGAACTAGAGGGTTCAGTTCCTGAACCGATTATGTGCCTCTGTAATCCTTTACACCACCGCCCACAGGATGGGTATTATGGGGTGCATAATAAAGAAAGAAAATGAATGGACCGAACCCCACAATTCATTTAGCTAAGCAAGATACAATCTTAATGAGCTAGTTACAAAATTCACTATAAATCGTCAAATCATAAATGGGTTCGAGATCGACCACAAGTAGTGCATTATATAATTTATCAGTATTGTGCAGCCTGTGATCCCCGCCTGGCTGGATACTGATACCTAGGTAATTTTCATGTGTCCGGACACCGGCGATAAGGTGGTATTATTTATTTAACTTAAGAGATATATATTTTTAAATGTTGTCACATTAACGACTACATCTTCCTTTCTTCTGACATATAGATTTTTAAGATTAATTAAAATATATGGAAACTAATTATACAATTTATTGGCTGGTGTGCAGGGCTTCACACTCTCAGAGCAAGCCATCAAGTAACTATCAAAACGCATATATCTTCGTTTTCACTTCAGTTATATTTATGACAAAGGATTTTAAATGTATCCTATATTTCTACCTTTCTGATGACATAAATACTTTCGTTAATTACAATATCTAGATCAAACTAATATTGATTTTCAAAAGGTTGTATATTTTCCATCAATGTGTAAGTTTGTTACAAATGGAGAGCCAAGAAACCTTCTTTAAAATATGAATATCTTTCCTCACCTAATAAGACCTAATCTCTGAATAAAACGCAAAAAAAAAACTTGATTGTAACCTATCCACCCCTGCCCATTGGATGGGGGAGAGGGGGTTATGTGTAGGATAAACATATCAATTGTGACACTAGCCCTCCATATAAATCAGTTGCTTAAATTATAAACTGTACTTGTGGTCGGTCTCGAGCCCATTGTTGATGTAACAATGTGTATTGACTTTTGTAACTAGCTTATCAAGATTATAACTTGCTTGGCTATATGAATTGTGGGGCTCATTCCCTGAGCCCATTATGTGCCTCTGTAACACTCCACTATCGTCCATAGGATGGGTATGGAGTGCATAATAAATGAACTAAACTAAGCTCTGCCTTTTTGATAACATATACAATTATTAGCTTTATTTGTGAATCTCAATTAATTAAACAATATATCACAGAGCCTGTAGGGTTCGGTGAGATGAGCGAAGAGACATGGGAGATTTTACATAAGTACAGTACATGGTAGTTTAAGTAGCGAACGCATGTCAACGAATAACGAGTATATATAACAAAACCATTGTCCTATGAAGTCGATTTAACTTCCAAACATATATTTTTTAATTAATGTTAAATGTTTTCTGGCTAGTTATGTTAGATTTTATTAAAAATACGTATTCTACTTGTTAACATTATAATTTAAATTTGTGATAATTTGAGCAGAGAAGTGCGACAACTGGATATGCCAACAAACACTTTCCAAACAACGATATATCTTGGATAAGTCGCTCCACAACATTGCTGCTTGGACCATCGACTTCCTTTGATGCTACTTATTTCATAATGAAATTATATTAGTTTGGAGTAAATATATGTTTTCTCATGTTCTGCATTCAGCACCCACATTATAGTGAGTAAATATACCATATTACTTCATTACTTAAATAATGCTAGGAGGGTTTGAGTAGCTTTGGGTATTTAGTGCACAGAATCTCCAATAGATGGGGCGAGAGTCGCCCCATCTCTCTCACCCGAGAGAGAGTCGAAACTTAATTTAAAATTGATATATCTTTGTTCTCGAACATGATATATTTCATTTGGTGCAATTATAATAATGTTCATATATCGGTCTTTCTGGAGGCATATAAGATTTTAGGCTTTATTAGCGTATCTTTGTTAATTATACAATATATCGGCAAGTGCGTAGGCGTCTGCACTCCATGCCCGACAAGCTACTGAGCGCTACTATAAAAACATATGTATCTTCACTTGAGCTATAAATATGTCTATTGTAATGTATTTAAAATGAAGCTCTTATTTCTATCTTGCTTAAGACTTATAAAACATTTGTGTTTATTAACGAATTTACGTGAAATAAACATTGATCTGAGAGAGAGTTGCTCTGTCGTTCAGTCTGTACGGGGTGGGAGCTCCGTAATTTTTAAAATACAATAATCTTCATTAGAAATTTAAATATGTCTATAGTAAAGTGTTTAAAGTGAAGCTTATATGTCTGTCTTTCTTGAGACATATAAAACATATATGTTTACTAACGAATTCACGTGAAATAAACATTGTTCTGAGAGAGAGTTGCTCGGTCGATCGATCTGTCCGGGGTCGGAGCTCGGCTATTATAAAAGTACACGTATCTTCGGTTTAAATTTAAATATGCCCATGGTAAGGTATTTAGAATGAAGCTTATATTTCTATCTTTCTTGTGACATATAAAACTTTTACGTTTATTAAGGAATCTGCGTGAAATAGGCATGGTTCTGAGATGAATGCTGCAGTTTTCGAGCTCGACGCGCGGCAATGGACGCCATATACACATCCAGTGGGTGTTATTGGACCCCATACCCATTTTATGGGTGGTTGGAGCCCCATACCCATTCTATGGGTGGTTGGAGCCCCATACCCGTCCTGTGGGTTGTAGTGGATGCCATACTCATCCTGTGGGTGGTATTGGACCCCATACCCTTCCTGTGGGTGGATGTGATCCCCATACTCATCCTCTGGGTGGATGTGACCCTCATACCCATCCTGTGGGTGGTATTGCACCCCTTACTCACCTAACAGGTGGTAGTGGACAATATACCGATCCTGTAGTTGGTATAGTAGACACAATACCATCCTGTTTAGAGTAGTTTACCCCATAGACATTCCAATGAACCAGCGTTTTCTGTTAGCGTTCCTACAAAACATCTTTTAAAGATTTGTAAAGCACCAACTATGGTATATAATATTGATTGGTGAAGGACTGTTATTCTATGTAATAATTTTTAGTGCTTATTATAATTTACTAAGAACAACTATTATTTCTCAAAACAAAACTACGAACCTTCAATAGGAAGTAGCTGATCTGTAATATTCTAAGAGCATGGACAATAGTAGGTAAATTTCACAACCCATGTGGGACCTGAAAACTACAATTTTCCTTATAATTGAGCCAATCACGAATATTCTGCTATCTATGTTGACGGACGGGTACTGTGACACGTAAATTGGTACGTGAGGAAGAGTTTGGGCCTTGGTAAAAAAAGTAACTGGGAATATATCACATATTTACTAATTCATATTCAACATACTGACTTTAAGCATTAAGTCATATATGTGCTGTCTTGTGTGAGAACGGGTTGCAAATGGTATATAGCCATGCACCATTTATGGTTAAACAATGCTGTTTGTTGACCAAATTGTACATTTGCTATTTTCTGCCATGTCCCCCCCCCCTGTTTTTATTTATTTTTTTATTTTTCTCAACACAATTTATACTTTAATCTCAATTAGTATTAAGTTTAAATCTTAGTGTTTTTCCTGCCCGAAATGCTTTGCGTAATAGTGGCTTTAGGCATTGTATATACTAGCTCTATCTATAAATCCATTAATGTTTGTATCTCACCTTGTATGTATGTACTTTACCTGAATAAACATTTGATTTGATTTGTGTGTGTGTATGGGATGTAGGGATGGGGGAGGGGTGTCGGTGGTAGGGGAGAGACCAGCTCACTCCGTTAAGCCTAACCACACTTGACCCGTTAGCCAGATTTGTTTCTTAAATGTACAGTATCATATATTTTTGGCAGGCAGGCAGGCAGGCTCGCAGGCTGGCTGGCAGGCAGGCAGGCAAGCAGGCTCGCAGGCTGGCAGGCAGGCAGGCAGGAAGGCAGGCAGGCAGGCTGGCAGAAAGGGAGGCAGGCAGGCTGGCAGAAAGGGAGGCAGGCAGGCAGGCAGAAAGGGAGGCAGGCAGACTGGCAGAAATGGAGGCAGGCAGGCTGGCAGAAATGGAGGCAGGCAGGCAGGGAGGCAGGCAGGCAGAGAGGAAGGCAGGCTGGCAGGCAGAGAGGAAGGCTGACTGGTAGGCAGGCTGGCAGTAGGAGGCATGCAAGCTGGCAGGCTGGATAGCAGGCTGGCAGGCAGAGAGGGAGGCTGGCTGGTAGGCAGGCTGGCTTGCAGGCAAGCTGGCAGAGGGAGGGAGGCCGGCAGAGAGGGAGGGTGGGAGGGAGGCAGGCAGGCTGGCAGGCAGGCAGGCTGGCAGGCTGGCAGGCAGGCTGGCTGGTAGGCTGGCTGGCAGGCTGGCAAGCAGGCTGGCAGAGAGGTAGGCAGGCATGCAGGAATGGATGGGTGTTGAGGTGAACCATGTGACCTTTAGAGTGTGTGTATGGGATGTAGGTGGGGTGGGGGAGGGGTGCCAGTGGTGGGGGAGGGATCACTCCGATAAGCTTAACTACTTAACTGCGCCAACCAAGTATTCTTGGTCGGCGGGAAACTGTGCCAACCAAGAAATCTCTTTTTGATCTTTCCGTACCCACTCTAAATGTGTGCGAGGTTGGTTGTGTACGAAATGGACTCTTAGGACCTCCAGTGAGAAGCAGCCATCTTGGAAAAAATTCCCAGAATGCCCTAAAGCTGCTGACTGGGTTAGTTCTGAGTGAGTAACCAAGGGCGGCGCACGCGCCTCTGGCTCCCAAACACATGTCCGACGCGGTGTTGAAGATAATGCTCTGTCGGTGAAATTCAAACCTTATTGTTTGAAGAACATAAGGGTCATAGTACTGGTGAAGCTAGGCGCAATAAGGACCTAACACAAAGGTCGGATGCAAGTGATACAGCACCTATGAGGACAATACTGCGAGCATATCCTGAGCGTCACCCTTGCAATCCTATGCTATTTCCAATTTATTTAGATGATACATAGATGAATCGTTTTCTGTGTTCAGTGATGATGCATCTGATACAAGTAGCACATATGAACAGTGTTAGCGGCTTCCATGGTGGTGTTTTACAAAGATATTTTCAAGAATACCTGAATCTCTTCCTGACTGACGGACACTCTTTGAGGCAAGCTGAATCTCTTCCTGTGTGGGACCATACAAAGCAATCTTTTCATGACTACCTTACAAATTGATCTTTTCCTATAATCTTTTCAATACTACCATATGCTTTACAAGCTTGGTTACATACAAACTACAAGTACTAAAGCCAAGGGTATATGTGAGTGCATTATTTGCAAGCACACAGAATGAAGAAACAGGAAGCGAAAAATTTTCTGTACCTGGTGCAACGAGAGCGAAGTTGCGCTGTGCACCATGGACTACTTCGTTGATTATTGCTCACTTTCGAAGTACTGAGTGTGTAATACAGTGTGTTACTGTACTGTGTAAATTGTGTGTGAAACTGTACATATTGTAATTGTAGTGAATTTTTAACATGTAATATTGCGACAATAAACATTTATTGTGGACACATTACTGACACATGTATCACAGTTCCATGGAACATTATGAACGTTCTAATGTATACATATTGTAAAGGACACAAATATGCATCACATACGATTAAAAACAAATAAAACCGTATTGGAAATACATAGAACAAATAATTGAAAATATATTTGAGGGAACACCTGGTGCTTGAATGGCCTGCGCAACAGTGTCTGGGCGATTCACACATGGGCGACCAGGCCCTAATGACGTCACAGCGCACCTTGTCCACATCCCCACAGCCAAAGTAAGTGGAATTTGGTATTTATTTTTACATAGACATGTTCAGGGAAGGGAATTTATCATTTTACAAAGAAAAATAATTTTGGGGAACATTTGATTTCATGCGCACAGGGGGAATTTCACAAGTAACTTTTTGTTACTTGTGAAATTTGTTTGTTAACTTTAACAGGGAATTTCGACCAGGTAACCAGGCGGTTACCTGGTCGACATACAAAGTCGCTCACTAATCGAAGTAAAGATTATAAATTGAATCACATTTTGGATTCAAAAGGTGACACCCCGTAGAGTCAACACTTGCATCAGAGGAGCTCCAGCATATTTCAACAATCCTAAGTATTGTAGTACAGGTTGATGATAGTGAGTGGTGTCCCTGAGAACATAAAGGTATAGTGCTTTTGAAAAATGGGTGAGATAACAGGAATGTGCTAAGGGAAGCGAAAAATCGGATGAGAAAAAGTTGCCCTAGTGTTTCCAGTGCAGAGAACATCATTCAAGATGGCCACCGGCAAGAGGAAAAACAAAACGGAGCTTGATTTTGTGGGATTCAATGAAGAAAGCGTTGATATTAACAGTCTACACAACAAGTTGGTAAAATTAGATACAATAGTGAACTCTCATGTAGAAATAATTAGTAAATTGAAAGAAAGTAATGACCATTTGAATAGCAAAGTTTTATGTCTTGAGGGTGCAGTGAAAGACTTGTGTAAGGATAAGAATCAATTGGAAACAAATTGCAAGGCCATGGAAGAAGAAAATAAACTCTTAAAAATAGCTTTGGAAGAAGTTAAAGAAAATTTAAACATAAATGACTACAATAGGTTAGGTAAGGAAATTCAACAGGAGAAACAGCTTTTGTCAGCACAGATGGAGGAAGTTACACAGGGGATAGAACAGTGCAAGAAAGATATACTACTCACCTATGCACAAGTGGCCAAGGAGAAGGAAAAAACTGAAGAAGCAGTAAAGGAAGCCAAACACTGCAGCAACCAAGATAAAATAAACATTAGGCTGGAAGTGAGAAAGGAATTGGCATCTACTCCGAAGTTGGTGCAAAACTCAGTTGATCGGAGTAAGTCCCTGATAATTTTTGGTTGCAAAGAAAAGGAGATAACATCTAGGTCAGAAAGAGCAATAGAAGAAGCAAAAGTAGTAGATAAAATTGTTGGCCTCGTAGAAGGTCTTATTACCATAGAGAATGTGTGCGACTACAGGAGAATAGGCAGATACGTAAAAGGGAAAGATCGACCTTTGAGGATCACCCTAAACGGTGCCAAACAGATTGAAGAAGTACTAAGGAATGCTAGAAAATTACAAAGTGATGAGGATGGGAAAGTGTGGTCGTTAAGACGAGATCTTTCAAAAGAAGACAGAGAGAAGCTGAAACTGAACCTCGCTGAGGCAAAACGTTTAAATGAGAGCAGGAATGAAGAAGAAATCAATTCTTTTTTCTACAAAGTGTTAGGGGTAGGCAGACCAGTAAAGTGGTACATAAAGGCAAACCAACAAAATCGATAGAGAGAAGGGGAGTGAAGAATAAGGAGAGGGGGAACAAGTTCCTGAAGATTGCATACACCAACATAGATGGAGTGAGATCGAAGATACTGGAGTTAAGTGATGTAATACAGCTACAGACACCAGACATTGTTGCACTCACGGAGACAAAACTTGAAGAAGTTATTTTAAATGAGGTCATATTCCCAAGGGGCTACTCAATTTGGAGACGGGACAGAAAAATTAGGAAAGGCGGTGGCGTTGCTGTGCTGGTGAAAGAACACCTAAAGGTGAAGGAAATAATGAGTCAGATTACTTATCAGATTACTTATTTCTAATCAGGTTACAGATTAAAAATAATTTACCAGTCTCTGTGGTGCAGTGGTAAGACACTCACCTGGCGTTCTGCGAGCGCTTTGTCATGGGTTCGTATCCTGGCCGGGGAGGATTTACTGGGCGCAAATCCTTAACTGTAGCCTCTGTTTAACTCAACAGTAAAATAAGTACTTGGTTGTAAAAACGATTCTTCGCAGCCGGGGTCGTATTCCAGGGACCTGCCCGAAACGCTACGCGTACTAGTGGCTGTGCAAGAATGTAACAACTCTTGTATATATCTCAAAAAAAAATGACTGCCAATCCACAAGAAGTTGACATAATAGCACTAGAGATCTGCCATGAAGATGATAAACTAATGATCATATATGCATATAGTCCACCGCCAAGCAGCACATGGTCAAAGGAGGAGCTAGATAGTAGAAGAGAAGGTCTTATAACAATAATGAGAGATTATAGCGAGAGCGGATAACGATAGATCACAACTGTTGATAGTCGGTGACTTCAACTTGAAATCCATGGGCTGGGAAGCATATGAAGCTAAAACAGAAGATTTTTGGACCTGTAGATTTGTAGACCTCATCCTGGAAACATTCTGTATCAACATGTTAATTAAACAAGCTACGAGGATGAGGGAAGGGGACGTTCCCTACATGCTAGATTTGATATTTACCAGGAAGGTGGAAGAGATATTTGACATTCAGTACCTTCCTCTCTTGGGTAAAAGTAAAAGACAATGTCTTTTTGGGAATAAAGTATGCAATGCATTATAATCTGGAAGAAAATAAGGAGGTTGAAGCAGTTGAAAAGCCTGACTTCAGGAGAGGACATTATGGTGACCTTAGAAAAAATTTTAGTGAGTATAATTGGACAGACTTGTTGCTAGGCAAGGAAGTGAATGAGATGTATGTCAAGTTTTGTGAAATGTATGATAAAGGCACAAAAAAAATTATACCAAAACAGAGATGCAGAACTAGGAAACAGGATTGGTTCAATAGAAATTGCAAGAGGGCCAGAGACCAAAAGACACAAAAATGGAATCAATACAGGAAGAGGCCAAACCCCCAAACATACCAACGATACAAAGATGGGAGAAACAACTACACGGCAGTGAGGAGAGAGGCAGAAAGAAATTTTGAAAAGGGGATTGCAGACAAATGTAAAACAGAACCAGGTCTATTCAATAAATTCATAAACAACAAATTGCAGGTAAAGGATAATATTCAGAGGTTGAAAATGGGAAATAGATTCACGGAAAATGAAAAGGAAACATGTGAAACACTAAACGAAAAGTTCCAAAGTGTGTTTGTACCAAATGAAATCTTTAGGGAACCAGACACAATTAGAATTCCAGAGAACAACATAGAGCACATAGAGGTGTCTAGAGACAAAGTGGAAAAAATGCTCAAGGAGCTAAGTAAGAACAAAGCAGTTGGTCCAGATGGAGTTTCACCATGGGTTCTGAAAGAATGTGCACCCGAGCTCAGCATTCCACTTCAACTGATTTTTTCAGGCATCCCTGTGTACAGGAGTTGTAGCTGATGTGTGGAAAAAGGCTAACATAGTTCCAATCTACAAAAGTGGAAGCAGGGAAGACCCCCTTAATTATAGACCTGTATCATTGACAAGTGTAATAGTCAAAATATTGGAAAAAATAATTAAAACTAAATGGGTAGAACACCTGGAGGAAAACGACATAATATTAGACAGACAGTATGGTTTTCGATCTGGAAGATCCTGTGTAATGAACTTACTCAGTTTTTATGATTGAGCCACAGAGATTTTACAGGAAAGAGATAGTTGGGTTGACTGCATCTATCTGGACCTAAAAAAAGGCTTTCGAGAGAGTTCCCCATAAGAGGTTGTTCTGGAAACTGGAACATATTGGAGGGGTGACAGGTAAGCTACTAACATGGATGAAAAATTTCCTGACAGAAAAATGATGGCTGTAATCAGAGGCAAGGTATCGGATTGGAGGAATGTCACAAGTGGAGTACCACAGGGTTCAGTTCTTGCACCTGTAATGTTCATTGTCTACATAAACGATCTACCAGTGGGAATACACAATTACATGAACATGTTTGCTGATGATGCTAAGATAATAGGGAAGATAAGAAACCTAGATGAATGTCATGCCCTATAAGAAGACCTGGACAAAATAAGTATATGGCGCAATACTTGGCAAATGGAATTTAATGTGAATAGATGCCATGTTATGGAATGTGGAATTGGAGAACATAGACCCCACACAACCTATTAATTAAGTGAGAAATCTTTAAAGAATTCTGACAAAGAAAGGGATCTAGGAGTGGTTCTAGATAGAAAACTGTCACCTGAGGACCACATTAAGAACATTGTGCGAGGAGTCTATGCTACACTTTCTAACCACAGAATTGCTTTTAAATACATGGATGGCGAAATACTAAAGAAATTGCTCACGACTTTTATTACCAAAGCTGGAATATGCAGCGGTTGTATGGTGCCCATATCTTAAGAAGCACATCAACAAACTGGAAAAGATGCAATGACATGCTACTAAGTGGCTCCCAGAACTGAAGGACAAGAGCTACGAGGAGAGGTTAGAGGCATTAAATATGCAAAAACTAGAAGATAGAAGAAAAAGAGGTGATATGATCACGTTCAAAATAGTAACAGGAATCGATAAAATTGATAGGGAAGAATTCCTAAGACCCGGAACTTCAAGAACAAGAGGTCATAGATTTAAACTAACGAAACAAAGCTGCCGGAGAAATATACGAAAATTCACTTTTGTAAACAGAGTGGTAGACGGTTGGAACAAGTTAAGTGAGAAGGTGGTGGAGGCCAAAACCATCAGTAATGTCAAAGCATTATATGACAAAGAGTTCTGGGAAGACGAGACACCACGAGCGTAGCTCTCATCCTGTAACTACACTTAGGTAATTACAATAAACTCGGCACAGCACGGTGGTTAACCACACTCGACCCGTTAGCCAGATTTGTTTCTTAAATGTTCATCATATATATTTTTGGTTACAAATTTTTTTAGTAATATTATTAGGATAATAAAAAGTTATAAAAATCCTTATTTCATGAATGCTTTATTGCATTAGATGGAGATTCTCTGGCTGGCAATCTACTAAGCTAGCCACTTCGCGGGGAGGGAGGGCAGCAGCAGCGAGGGTGTACTCACATAATTGTACTCATCTAGTTGTCTTTGCAGGGTTGAGCTCTGGCTCTTTAGTCCCTGCCTCTCCTGAGGGAGAAGTGGATCAGGACTTCTCTAATTGGTGAGTGCAAACAAAATACTGTCGCATTTATGCTATGAACCTGTCGATTTTTTCCTTTAGATTTTTTATTTTGTTACATTTTTTTATTATTTTTTCCTTGTTTACGAACTTACACAATAACCAACGAGTCTTGTCTCCAAGGGGTTCAGAAACCAAGTGGTGCTCTGTAACAGCAACAAGAGTATGTTGGGAGAAGCCTTTTGGTGAGGGAGGTGGCGTCGTACTTGTAGAAGTTTTCATAGTCTTTCTACCACAACCTCTGCTAGTGCTTGCACCTTCACTTTCACAGGTTGAAATGAATTTCATAAGTTTCTCTTTTTGTTTCCTTATATCAGAAACAGTACTAGTGCCTATATTAAATTCCTTGGCAACACTTGAGGTCGACCGGCCATTTTCACAAAGTTGTATAACACGTAGCTTGTCCTTAATTGTTAGGACAACCTTCTTCCTCTTAACACCTCCAGAACGAATCATGCTGCTACCAGACATAGTCTTGGCCAAAAATGTTCAAAGTTACTATGAAAATAAAGTTATTTAAAAAAATATTTCACTAATGGCACGGGACTGTGGTGTAACATGAGGGTAGAGAGCACATGGCTTGACCAGGCCTGGATGGGTCCAGTCGGGGCAGGGAGGAGGCACGTTGCGTAGGCCGCCAGCAGGGGAAAAAATATATATTTTTGAAGGAAACTTCAGCCTGTGCAAATTGTTTTTAGGAAACTTGTATGGTATTTTTTATTACATAATTACTAGTATTTCTTTTGATTTTGGCTATGATGAATTGTTCTAAAATCGATGGTAATTCCTGTATTGTAGTGTATAGGCCACTGCCCATCCCCCCCCCCCTTATCCCCCAGGTGGTCCCTCCCAATGCCCCCCCCCCCCCCCCGTCCCGACACCACCCACCCACCCCACCCCCTCCCACACCATGTGCCTCGAGTCACGGGCAGACGGGATTAATACGGTATGGCCCGCCTCATGGTTTTCATATACTGTACGGACAATTCCATGATTATCCGGCTGACTGTCCGGATAGTGTAACATCGGCAGCAAATTAACCTGCCCCAATATTTTATCCGGCCAAACCAGCTTTTATCCAGTTCCTGTGACCATTTTGGCCGGATATTGTGATAACTTTATCCGGTCACGATTTTGGCCGTATAAGGGCGTTTTCCGGATGTTGGAATCCCGGATAATCGCAGGGTTACAGTATGAAAACAGGGTCATACGAAAACCGTGGTACCACTGTAGTATAATATTGAAAGCAAGCTGAGTTATCAGTCTATTAACAAAACTTATGATACGTTGGCAGTTATGAAGGAAGCTCACATCATTTTACCCAGCATACATAACCCACACCTGATAAGTCATACATTATTTAATGCCTGTGTTACATTTAAGACATATTTATTCATTATCTAAATGAAAAATTATCCTAGAAATTTGAAAGAAATGTTCAACTTTCATCCACTTGTCAGCCATTTGCAATGCGTGAATGACAACAACACCAGAGTGCTGTGATGGTGAGCCACCACTGTGTGCACTGCCCTGGTGGCCTGATGTGGCAACCAAACATCACATCCATATATACAAGTTTCACATCCTGTATAGCAATTCTCTTGCCCAAAATATAAACAACTACTCCACAGCTGATCTTAGAGGAGGTAAGAGTTGTGGTATAAAATCCACTTGAAAATATCTTTCAATAAATGTATGATGAAACATACTAAAATAGTTTTTTCCGCAAAATATCCTTGTAAAATAAGAGTGCGTCCTATGCGAGGGTGCATCTTTTTGCGTCGGCAAATACGGTAATAATGTTTTACACTTGTGTACACTCTCTCACTCATTATTTACATGTTCATACTCCAATATGTAACACTCAGAAGTTCTGGAGGGTGTGATAGTGAAACAGTTCATGTAACAGAGGGTCGTGCCACACTCTCTGCATCATGTTGAGACCATATTGTGTACGTTTGGCCTTCTTTGTGAGTTGTTACAAACATAGCACTCACTTTGGCTTTTGTGCTCACTTTCCCGAAGGTGGTAAGAACCCTATTTTGTGTTTCAAAAAGTCATCTTTAAATGCCAGTATGTCTGGAGCAGCATGAGGCAGTGTTGGGGCGAGAATGTCAGTCTGGAGCCAGTCTGGGGCTCCCCCTTCCCCCTCCCGGGGAGAGGGGAGCTGCGCAGACAGCGGCGCGGTGATGTTTGACGTCATACTAGTTTGCTTGTTTTCTCTTGGGGAGTT
The DNA here is from genome assembly GCF_040958095.1 of Procambarus clarkii. NCBI lineage: Eukaryota > Metazoa > Arthropoda > Malacostraca > Decapoda > Cambaridae > Procambarus > Procambarus clarkii. The sequence goes on along the minus strand of NC_091222.1, from coordinate 23,112,369 downwards.
CTATACACTAGTTCGGCTTTTGGTAGCAATTTTCACCAGAATAGGGGTTTGTTTTGGGATGCGAACCACTAAGTTGGTATGCTGAGTGGCAGTGGCAGGCAGTGACCGCCCGCCACTGGCAGCCACTCCCTCCCTCCCTCACCTCACCTGACTTGCCACCATTCTCCACCCACCATACTGTTTTTGCTTTTATATACAGACATTATATATAAGTATTTACATGTTTTGTTCACCATAACTGTACATCTAAGCTTGTGTGGTGAGTAAAGGCACAAAGACGTAGCTACTCACACAGTCAGCTGATGGCTGTCGCCCTCAAGGCCAGACGCACTAATATTTCTCCTCCAACAATACCGTTTGTGGTGTTATTACGCTATATACACACATTATATATAAATATCTACCTGTTTTATTCACCATACTTGTACAAGTAAACTGGTATGGTGCCCAAAGACCATAGTGGTCACCAGTAAACATGATATATCGTGCAGACAATGCCACCGCCCCTCACCAAAATGGTGGCTCCCAACCTACTCCTCTTGCTGTTTATACCCACTATACACACGTTATATATAAGTATCTACATTTGTGTTCACCATAACGAACCACTAAGCTGGTATGGTGAGTGCAGTCAATAAAAGGTGGCCACACACAGTCAGAAGACAACGCCACCACCCTCCCTCCCACAGCATTACTCCTCCCTCCATGGAGCACAGCCCTAAATATCACCACAATCCTGCTATTATCAGAACCCTGGTCAGTTTTATCACAGTCAGGGATCTTCTGTATAATATCATCGCTATATAATAGCATGAACAAGTATATTATAGCATTTTTAGGTGATGCTGTGGTCACAAGCTGAACAGCAGTGCTGTGAGTTCATGCTGCGTGTGTCAGGCTTGGTAGCTCACTCAATACTGAGGCCCCTAACACCCGGAAGTTTGGCCCACGATTTTTTTTAATAATGGCGTCTGTTTACAAGAGCCCTGATGAAGGTGTAGTGAACCCCGTATATCCGCAGGCCGTTTAAATCTTGCGTAGTACTCCAAAGCATCACATGATGCGATGCGCAATTTACTGCAAGTCAGTCAAAGCATCATATGATGCGATGCGCAATTGAAGGGTTAAGGGTTAATCGAGGTGCCACTGTACATAGTGTTGGTGTTCAAATTAAGGTTGCAGTACAGAAATTTTTGTGTAAAATAGTTTTCATAAACTGTATTGTAGTACTCAACATACAGCAGAACTTCTTAATCAACACAGTGCTAATGGCATAATACACTAAGGTATGTATTTACTGTACAGCATTTTCAACTCAACGAATCTTCAAGACGGACATAACTCCAACAATATGGTAAATAACAAATGTAATCATTTTTTAGTAGAGTAGTAATAAATAGGTACAGTATGCAATATGATAATGCATTTTTATTGTGTAGAAAAAAAAAAAGACACTGACGCAAAAGCCTCCTGAAGGTCACCTCTTGCAACGAATCCAACGCTCCAACACACTGGGGTTGGTCCCATATAGTACGTTAAATCGAGGTTGTACTGTATGCATATTCTGCAGGTTTTATTATAATAGAACATCATGTGAAAACACTGAACTCGCGGCAACTCCCTCTATTTGAGTGGCCAGCTAGACCTGCCTGGGGTGCTCGCTTTTTGAGCAAAAATGTTGTGATGATGTAATAGCCACATTTGTCAGCCCTGCTACACCCATGTAATTTGATTTGTAGTTTTCTTTATTTTCCGTCGTGAGGGAATGCATTTTAACATCAGTGGCGCAGCCCAGGGGTTAAAAGAAAAATTAGGGGAATAATTTTTATGAACACCACATAGTTGTCACATTTCCCAGCCACACGGTACAGTGGTTAACCACTGTAATGCAGAGCGCCTTGTGGCACTGGATCGAGGGTGCGCAGAGAGCCATGTAGCATTTTTAGGTATAGGGAGCAATTCAAAACTCCAGTGGCTACATGGGAGTTTTGAACTCGCAGGGTTCACATCAGCTTCCTCAGGCTCTACAAACCAGACACCATTTAAAACAAAAATCGTGGGCAACAGTCCCGGGTGTAAGAGCCTCAATACTGAGTAACCAAGGCTAGCGTATGCAGCATGAACTAACAGCACTGCTGTTCAGCTTGTGACCACAGCATCACCTAAAGAAGTAAAAATATATATGTAACTGACATTATTTAGCAATAATAGTATTACAGAAGAGCCTGACTTTGATACAAATGACCAGGATTCTGATAATAGCAGGATTGTAGTGATAATTAACGATATGTGAAGTATGGTGGTAGAAGTAATCTTAGTGAGGGAGGGGGGTAGCACTGTCTGTTGACTCTGTGTAGCAACATGTTATTGTCTGGACTCACCGTATCAACTTAGTGGTTTGCTACAGTGAACACATATGTAGATACTTAAATATAACATGTGTATATAGTATAATAACAGTGAAAGAAGTATGCTGGGAGGAGCCATTTTGGTGAGTCTGCTGGCTAGTAATTACCTAAGTGTACTTACAGGATGAGAGCTACGCTCGTGGTGTCCCATCTTCCCAGCACTCTTTGTCATATAACGCTTTGAAACTACTGACGGTCTTGGCCTCCACCACCTTCTCCCCTAACTTGTTCCAACCGTCTACCACTCTCCTTGCGAAAGTGAATTTCCTTATATTTCTTCGGCATCTGTGTTTAGCTAGTTTATATCTATGACCTCTTGTTCTTAAAGTTCCAACCAGGAAATCTTCCCTATCGATTTTATCAATTCCTGTTACTATTTTGTATGTAGTGATCATATCACCTCTTTTTCTTCTGTCTTCTAGTTTTGGCATATTTAATGCCTCTAACCTCTCCTCGTAGCTCTTGCCCTTCAGTTCTGGGAGCCACTTAGTAGCATGTCTTTGCACCTTTTCCAGTTTGTTGATGTGCTTCTTAAGATATGGGCACCACACAACTGCTGAATATTCTAGCTTTGGCCTAACAAAAGTCGTGAACAATTTCTTTAGTATATCGCCATCCATGTATTTAAAAGCAATTCTGAAGTTAGAAAGCGTGGCATAGGCTCCTCGCACAATATTCTTTATGTGGTCCACAGGTGATTGTTTTCTATCTTGAACCACCCCTAGATCTCTTTCTTTTTCAGAATTCTTTAAAGATTTCTCACATAATATATACGTTGTGTGGGGTCTATGTTCTCCTATTCCACATTCCATAACATGGCATTTATTAACATTAAATTCCATTTGCCAAGTGGCGCTCCATGTACTTATTTTGTCCAGATATTCTTGAAGGGCATGACAATCATCTAAGTTGCTTATCCTTCCTATTATCTTAGCATCATCAGAAAACATGTTCATATAATTCCGTATACCAACTGGTAGATCATTTATGAAGACAATAAACATCACTGGTGCAAGAACTGAACCCTGTGGTACTCCACTTGTGACATTTCTCCAGTCCGATACATTGCCTCTGATCACAGCCCTCATTTTTCTATCACTCAGAAAATTTTTCATCCATGTTAGAAGCGTACCTGTCACTCCTCCAATATTTTCCAGTTTCCAGAACAAACTCTTATGTGGAACTCTGTCGAAAGCCTTTTTTAGGTCCAGATAGATGCAGTCAACCCAACCATCTCTTTCCTGTAATATCTCTGTTGCTCGATCATAGAAACTGAGTAAATTTGATACACAGGATCTTCCAGATTCAAAACCATACTGTCTGTCTGTCTGATATTATATCATTTCTCTCCAGGTGTTCTACCCATTTAGATTTAATTATTTTTTCCAATATTTTGACTATTACACGTCAATGATACCGGTCTATAATTAAGGGGGTCTTCCCTGCTTCCACTTTTGTAGATTGGAACTATGTTAGCCTTTTTCCACACATCAGCTACAACTCCTGTAAACAGGGATGCCTGAAAAATCAGTTGTAGAGGAATGCTGAGCTCAGGTGCACATTCTCTCAGAACCCATGGTGAAACTCCATCTGGACCAACTGCTTTGTTCTTATTTAGCTCCTTGAGCAATTTTTCCACTTCGTCTCTAGACACCTCTATGTGCTCTATGTTGTTCTCTGGAATTCTTATTGTATCTGGTACCCTGAAGATTTCATTTTGTACAAACACACTTTGGAACTTTTCGTTTAATGTTTCACACATTTCCTTTTCATTTTCCGTGAATCTATTTCCCATTTTCAACCTCTGAATGTTATCCTTTACCTGCAATTTGTTGTTTATGAATTTATTGAAAAGACCTGGTTCTGTTTTACATTTGTCTGCAATCCCTTTTTCAAAATTTCTTTCTGCCTCTCTTCTCACTGCCGTGTAGTTGTTTCTCGCATCTTTGTATCGCTGGTATGTTTGGGGGTTCGGCCTCTTCCTGTATTGATTCCATTTTTGTGTCTTTTGGTCTCTGGCCCTCTCGCACTTTCTGTTGAACCAATCCTGTTTCCTAGTTCTGCTTCTCTGTTTTGGTATAATTTTTTTTTTTTCCTTTATCATATATTTCACAAAACCTGACATACATCTCATTCACTTCCTTGCCTAGCAACAAGTCTGTTCAATTATACTCACTAAAAAATTTTTCTAAGGTTGCCATAATGTCCTCTCCTAAAGTCAGGTTTTTCAATTGCATCGACCGTCATATTTTCTTCCAGATTATAACGCATTGCATACTTTATTCCCAAAAAGACATGGACACTTTTACCCATGGGAGGAAGGTACTGAATGTCAAATATCTCTTCCTCCTTCCTGGTAAATATCAAATCTAGCATGGAGGGAACGTCCCCTTCCCTCATCCTCGTAGCTTGTTTAACATGTTGATACAAGAATGTTTCCAGGATGAAGTCTACAAATTTACAGGTCCAGAAATCTTCTGTTTTAGCTTCACATGCTTCCCAGTCTATGGATTTCAAGTTGAAGTCGCCGACTATCAACAGTCGTGAACTATTGTTATCGGCTCTCGCTATGATCTCTCTCATTATTGTTATAAGACCTTCTCGTTTACTATCTAGCTCCTCCTTTGACCATGTGCTGCTTAGCGGTGGACTATATGCATTTATGATCATTAGTTTATTATCCTCATGGCAGATCTCTAGTGCTATTATGTCAACTTCTTGTGGATTGGCAGTCACTATTTCATTCACCTTTAGGTGTTCTTTCACCAGCACAGCAACGCCACCGCCTTTCCTGATTTTTCTGTTCCGTCTCCAAATTGAGTAGCCCCTTGGGTATATGACCTCATTTAAAATAGCATCTTCAAGTTTTGTCTCCGTGAGTGCAACAATGTCTGGTGTCTGCAGCTATATTATATCACTTAACTCCAGTATCTTTGATCTTACTCCATCTATGTTGGTGTATGCAATCTTAAGGAACTTGTTCCACCTCGTCTTATTTTTCACTCCCACTTTCTCTAATGATTTTGTTGGTTTGCCTTTATGTACCACTTTACTGGCCTGCCTACCCCTATCACTTTGTAGAAAAAAGAATTGATTTCTTCTTCATTCCTGCTCTCATTTAAATGTTTTGCCTCGGCGAGGATCAGTTTCAGCTTCTCTCTATCTTCTTTTGAAAGATCTCGTCTTAACAAACACACTTTCCCATCCTCATCACTTTGTAATTTTCTAGCATTCCTTAGTACTTCTTCCATCTGTTTGGCACCATTTAGGGTGATCCTCAAAGGTCGATCTTTCCCTTTTACATATCTGCCTATTCTCCTGTAGTCGCACACATTCTCTATGGTTGTAAGACCTTCCACGAGGCCAACAATTTTATCTACTACTTTAGCTTCTTCTACAGCTCTTTCTGACCTAGATGTTATCTCCTTTTCTTTGCAGCCAAAAATGATCAGGGACTTACTCCGATCAACTGTGTTTTGCACCAACTTTGGGTTAGATGCCAATTCTTTCCTCACTTCTAGCCTAATGTTTGTTTTATCTTGGTTGCTGCAGTGTTTGACTTCCTTTACTGCTTCTTCTATTTTTTCCTTCTCCTTGGCCACTTGTGCATAAGTGAGTTGTATATCTTTCTTGCACTGTTCTATTCCCTGTGTAACGTAGTGTGTGACTTGTCATGCTGTGTAGGGTGGCCACTATGCTGTTTGGGCACCTTACCATCTTAGTTGTACAGATATGGTGAACAAAACATGTAGTTATATTTAACGTATGTATATTTAGTGTAATGACAACAATAACAATATGGTGGGAGAAGGAATGTTGCCAAGTGAAAGGTGTTGAAGGAGGGAGGGAGGTTGTGCCTGGTAGATGGTGTGTGGCAGCCACTCTTGTTGTTTGGCCTCACCATACCAACTTAGTGGTTCGTTATGGTGAACACATATGTAAATAGGTATATATACAACGTGTTTATATAGTGTAATAACAGCAAAAACACTGATCGTAGAATATAATATACATGGTGTGACATGCATGAGGCCCATAATTTTGATCATAGCGATGTTTCACACACATTGAACTATATAAATTCCACAAATTACACACTTTTGAATATTAAAGCAAAAAACCAGAGAAGAAACGAATGAGAAACCTCAAAATAATTGTGAAAAATTATATTCGCGGCAACTGCTGCCCCACGGGGTGGTGGGGTCGAGTGACCCCGAGAGTTTCATCGCTCAGCGTCCATAATTTGCTCAACTTCTCAGTTCTATCACGGCTAAAGTATGTCGCATACAATATTTTATTTTAGTTTCCCGTGATCAGAGACAGCAATTTAACAAGATGAGAAAATAATTTTTGGCAAAGAATTTATTTTCGGCACACCACGCGTGTCCTATTTTTAAGGCAGCATAGTGGATAAACTTGTTCTTGGTTACTATGGAACTTATCTGTTTTTTTTAACCATGTTATCTGCTATGGTGACATTTTTGCTTACTTCAATTCCTACATAACTTAATTTTTTCTTCTTTACACACGGGAGTACAGAGACAGATGACTTCCGGCTCCTTTTAGCAGACCAAGAGCTTTCCCTTCCTACACCTCAGGGTAAGCCTTACCACTAGTTTTTGCTGGAGTATAACCTGGCAATCAGTTAACAACCAGGTACCCAATTACTGCTTTGTGAACAGTTAAATACTGACAGCTAGTCAATTCTCTTGGGACAGGAAATGAAATCAACCCAAATAGCTCGCAGGGCAAGCGAGTTACCAATGCACCACCAGAGCCTTACTAACAATTGCCAAACTGAGTATCTACAGCTTCCCACAGCTTAAGACCTCACCTTGTCTAAATCTGGCCCCGATTGCTGAGTAGTAGTATTGTGGCAAAACATCTGAACTTTCAAGAATAGATTGGAGAAGCATATGGGTGAGTTAGGTTGAATTTAAATGGGATTACCTGGTAGGATACAAGTAACATCATACACAAGACTGTTCATCAACGGACATTAAAACCAATCTAAACTTGCCCAACCCAACCAAAACCTTACCCATCCTAAATCTTACCCAACCTAGCTAATCCTTAACCAATCCTTACCCAACCTAAACCTTACCAAACCTAAGCCTTACCCAACCCAAGCCTTACCCAACCCAAACTTTACCCAACCTAAACCTTACCCTTTGGGACAATCCTTATGCAACCTAAACCTTAGCCAACCTAAACCTTTCCAACCTAAACTCTACCCAACCTGACCTTACCCAACCCAAACCTTACCCAACATAAACCTTACCCAAACTAAACCTACCCAAACCTAAACCTAACCCAACCAAAACATACCCTAACCTAAACGCAGGCGATGAGTCACAATAACGTGGCTGAAGTATGTTGACCAGACCACACACTAGAAGTTGAAGGGACGACAACGTTTCGGTCCATCCTGGACCATTCTCAAGTCGATTGAGAATGGTCCAGGATGGACCGAAACGTCGTCGTCCCTTCAACTTCTAGTGTGTGGTCTGGTCAACCTAACCCAAACCTTACCCAACCTAAATATATCCTAACCTAAATCATACTCACCCTGCTTGATGGGGTTCTGAGAGTTCTTCTACTCCCCAAGCCCGGCCCGAGGCCAGGCTCGACTTGTGAGAGTTTGGTCCACCAGGCTGTTACTTGGAGCGGCCCACAGGCCCACATACTCACCACAGCCCAGCTGATCCGGAACTTCTCTTAGAAAACAGTCCAATTTTCTCTTGAAGATGTCCACGGTTGTTCCGGCAATATTTCTTATAGTCGCTGGGAGGACGTTGAACAACCGCGGACCTCTGATGTTTATACAGTGTTCTCTGATTGTGCCTATGGCACCTCTGCTCTTCACTGGTTCAATCTTGCATTTTCTTCCATATCGTTCACTCCAGTACGTTGTTATTTTACTGTGTAGATTTGGGACCTGGCCCTCCAGTATTTTCCATGTGTATATTATTTGGTATATCTCTCGTCTCCTTTCTAGAGAGTACATTTGGAGAGCTTTGAGACGATCCCAATAATTTAGGTGTTTTATCGCGTCTATGCGATAAAACGTATGCGTATATGTTCTCTGTATTCCCTCTATTTCAGCAATCTCTCCTGCTCTGATGGGGGAAGTGAGTACTGAGCAGTACTACAGTACAAGACGGGACAACACAAGTGACTTGAAGAGTATAACCATTGTGATTAGATCCCTGGATTTGAAAATTCTCGTAATCCATCCTATCATTTTTCTGGCTGACGCAATATTCGCTTGGTTATGCTCCCTAAACGTTAGATTGTCGGACATCATTATTCCCAAATCCTTGACATGCTGTTTTTCTACTATGGGATTATTCGATTGTGTTTTGTACCCTGTACAGTGGCACCTTGACATACGATTGCCCCTACTTACGATAATTTCGAGTTACGATGTAAATTTCATCGAAAAATACGACTCGACATCCGATGGTGTCGTCGACTTCCGATATTTGTTGGTACATGTTCGGGTCGACCGAGCGCATGGTTCCCAGTGACGCAGCCGGACTGCCTCAGTTTACTACAGCTGCCCGCTTAGTGACGATCACGCCAATAAGAAATTCCGCTTTTGTGGTGATTTTTTGCATTTTGAACATTAAAGTGATTATTATATATCATGCCATGAGTCCCAGGAAAGTCAGTGGTAAGGCTCAACATATGAAAACACATGTAAGGATGACTATAGAGCAGAAACAAGAGTACAGAATGTCTCTTCCTCAACAATTAAGAAAATGTGTGCAGCATGGGAAGAATTGCAAACCTTTGCTGAAACGACTCACCCAAATCAAGCTGCAGTAGGTCATTGCCTTAACCTATTCAATGACACTGTGATGCATCATTACAGACAAATGTTAAAACGAAGGGAAAAACAAATGTCTCTTGACAAATTTGTAGTGAGACAAACAAGCACTGAACCACAACCAGGTCCTAGTGGTATTCAGGCAAAACGTAGGAGAGAGAGTACCCCAGAGAAAACATCACTGCCTGATGTGATAATGGAAGGGGACTCCCCTTCCAAACAGTAACAACTTTCCTCCTCTCCCCTTATCACCATCTTCCATACGCCATCAAGAGCCCTCCGTAAAGGTAAGAGAAACTTTGGTACTGTATTGTAGTTAGAAAAAAAAACATTATATTCAGTATAAAATGTATTTGTATGTTAATATTTTGGAGGGTGGGGAATGGATTATTTCAATTCCCTTTATTTCTTATAGGAAAAATCGCTTTGACTTACAATATTTCGACTTACGATCCGTCTCTGGGAACAGATTAGCATCATAAGTCGAGGCCCCATTGTATTATATTTCAGATCCTCATTTTAGCCGTACCTGAGTACCTGAAATTTATCACTGTTAAACATCATGATATTTTCTGCTGCCCAATCGAAAACTTTGTTGACATCTGCTTGTAATTTTTCAATGTTTCCAGCAGAAGTAATTTTCATGCTGATTTTTGTATCATCTGCGAAGGATGACACGAAGCTGTGACGTGTATTTTTGTCTATATCTGATATGAGAATAAGGAACAGTAATGGTGCAAGGACTGTACCTTGAGGTACGGAGCTTTTAACTGCCGATTTTATTTGATTGACTGTTACTCTTTGTGTTCTGTTCGACAGGAAATTGAGTATCCAGCGTCCTACTTTTCCAGTTATTCCCATTGACCTCATTTTGTGTGCTATCACCCCATGGCCACATTTGTTGAATGCCTTTGCAAAGTCTGTGTATACAACATCTGCATTTTACTTTTCTTCTAGGGCTTCTGTGATTTTGTCATAGTGGTTGAGTAACTGTGACAGACAGGATTTTCCCATTCTAAATTCATGTTGTCCTGGGTTGTGCAACTCATTGTTTTCCATAAAACTAGAAATTTGATTTCTAATCACTCTTTCAAACACTTTTATTATGTGTGATGTTATTGCAACTGGCCTATAATTTTTTGCCAAGGCTTTACTCCCCCCCCCCCCTTGTGCAAAGGAGCTATATCTGCAGATTTAAGTGCTGCTGGTATCTCCCCTGTATCTAGGCTCTTTCTCCATATTACGCTGAGTGCTTGTGCTACTGGTACTTTACATTTCTTTATGAATATTGAGTTCCATGAGTCAGGCCCAGGAGCTGAGTGCATAGGTATATTGTCAATTTCTCTTTCAAAGTCTTCCGAGTTTGTGGTAATATCCGTTATATTATCTGCAGCTTGAATGTCATTCATAAAGAAGCTGTCTGGGTCATCAATTTTCATGTTGTTTATTGGGTGCTAAACATAGCCTCATACTGACTTCTTAGAATTTCACTAATCTCTTTGTTGTCCTCTGTGTACGTACCTTCATTTGTAATTAACGGTCCAATACTGGTCAAGGTTTTTTATTTTGATTTGCTTACTAACCCTTACTTACTTACTTACCCTAATGCTTAGTCAACCTAAACCTTACCCAATCTAAACCTTGCCCAAACTAAACCTTACCCAACCTAAACCTTACACAACCTGAACCTTACCCAACCGAAACCTTACCTAACCTAAACCTACCCAAAACAAAACCTTACCAAACCTTACAAAACATAAACCTCACCCAACCTAAACCTTACCTAATCTAAACCTAACCCAACCTTATCCAACCTAAACATCACCCAACCTTACATGGGTAAGGTAACCTTAGGTAACCTAAACCTAGGCCAGTCTAACATGTGATGTCATATACAAGACTGTTCACCAATGGATATTAAAACCTACCTAATATTGGTTGACTGTGCATGATAGGGCCGACTGTTAAGGTGGGGCCGACTGTGCAAGGTGGGGCCGACTGTGCAAGGTGGGGCCGACTGTGCAAGGTGGGGCTGACTGTGCAAGGTGGGGCCGACTGTGCAAGGTAGCCCAATGGTACAAATTGGGGCCGACTGTGCAAGGTGGGGGCCAACTGTGCAAGGTGGGGCCGACTGTGCAAGGTGGGGCCGACTGTGCAAGGTGGGGCTGACTGTGCAAGGTGGGGCCGACTGTGCAAGGTGGGGCCAACTGTGCAAGGTGGGTCCGACTGTGCAAGGTGGGGCCGACTGTGAAAAATGGGGCCGACTGTAGGGCACCATCTTTTATGTTACCTCTGTAGGGTAAAGGAGGTCCATGATAAAAATTGTTACCTTGTGGTTTATGAAGAACGCCGATAACGGCGTAAGTTATGATGACCTCGACTGGAGACAAATCACACCCAGACAATATGTTCTTTATGGTAGACGTAGTTTGGTGGAAAATGTTCCACTGGTGACGAACACAGGAGTGTTGAGAGAGAGGTCTGATGGCTGTGGATGTTGTTGTTTTCGTGAGGCTCTCGGACCGTCGCTTCTCTTCCGCATCTCGCAACCTTCACGTTTTCTATGGTTATTTGATTTATTTATTTATTTATTTATTTATTTATTTATTTATTTATTTATTTATTTATATATATATATACAAGAAGATACATTGGGATTGTGAAGATATATAGCATAGTAATTACATTCTTGTAAAGCCACCAGTACGCGCAGCGTTTCGGGCAGGTCCTTAATCTAAGAAAATTTTAAGTAGTAAATACTTGCAAAATGTATAAAAATGATATAAAAATGGTAACTTGTCAGCCCTTGACAAGTTACATAGCAAGAAAAAATACATAGCAAAAAAAAGTTAAGTAAAGAAAAGTTACATAGCAAAAGAAAACATGAAAAGCACTTGGAAAGCAATCTTTAGTATCCTAGGAACTATAAACAACACTCACATAACCAAATAAAACTCTACAAGGATGGGGATATACCGTCGACTGATTTAGAAATGGCAAATGAATTTAATAGTGTCTTTTCATCGGCTAGTGCTCATCTTGCCAGTAAAATCCCACAGACCCAGACACATATTAACACTTATCTCTCACGCAGTTATCCAAACTCTCTTCTCCTTTCACCATGGTGAAAGGAGAAGAGAGCTGAATGCAATCAGCCCGGCAGATATTGTGTCCACCATACACTCTAAAAACCAAGGCAGGGAACACCAGTGAAATTCCGTCCATTGTATACAAGAGCGCCTCCCATGCCCTTGCCCCACCCATAGCCCTACTGTTCAACAAATCAATAGAGTGTCACACCTTCCCTGATATCCTCAAAAAGTTTAGTATTAAGTTTTTAGTCGTTAATGTTTTTCCTGCCCGAAACGCTTTGCGTAATAGTGGCTTAAGGCATTGTATGTACTAGCTCTATTTATAAATCGATCAATTTATGTAAAATCTCTTGTATGTACGTACCTTACCTGAATAAACATTTTATTTTTATTTAAAAAAGCAAGAGTAACGCCAGTCCATAAAGGAAGCAATCCGGCGGACATAAACAATTATAGACCAATATCAAATCTACTCATTCTATCAAAAATATTTGAAAAAATTATTTACAAACAGCTCTATTCCTACCCCGTAAAATTCGACATACTCAGCCCCTGCCAGTTTGGCTTCCGGTCCCAAAAGAGCACCAATGATGCAATCATTATAGTCTCCTTGACGTAATCTACTCAGCCCTTGACAAAAATGAGTTTCCGATTGGACTCTTCATTGACCTAAGAAAAGCCTTTGATACTGTTAATCACAACTACCTCTTACTTAAACTCCAGCATTATGGAATCCGAGGCCTTGCCCTTGACTACATCCGATCCTATCTTAGTGACAGACACCAATATGTAACCATCAATGATACAACTTCTTCCACTCTACCAATTACCGTTGGAGTGCCACAGGGCAGTATCTTAGGACCTCTTCTACTTCTTATATATATAAACGATCTGCCTAATGTCTCTCATATTCTTAAACCAATATTGTTTGCTGACGATACTACCCTTATCTACTCAGACCTCAACCCACATACACTAAATAATGTTGTGAATAATGAATTAAAAAAAGTCCACTTATGGATGTCAACTAACAAACTAACATTAAACATTGAAAAGACTTACTACATCTTATTTGGAAGCAAATCATCAAATGCAATTCAACTACAGATAGACATCATTAACATCATGACCTTGGGAATGACCTTCCCAACCATGTTAAAGACTGTACCTCTCTCAACCAGTTTAAGATAAAAACGAAGCTATACCTAATAAATTCCCTGCAACCTACCTTACCCCTCTAATGTATCCAATGTCTGTTTTTTTTTAAAGAGCGCTGTTTGTCGACAGAATTGTATTTGTGCTGCTTTTTCAGCTATGTTTTCATAACTTGTTTTCATTCTACTCATTGTCCTCAATTAGTATTAAGCTTGTCATTTAAGTTTATCATGCCCGAAACGCTTTGCGTAATAGTGGCTTTAGGCATTGTATGTACTAGCTCTACCTATAAGTCAAACAATCCTTGTAAAAATTTATTGTATGTATGTACCTTACCTAAATAAAATTGTATTGTATTGTATTGTATTGTATTGTATTGTATTAGTATTAAGCTTTAGTCATTTAAGTTTTTTATGCCCGAAACGCTTTGCGTAATAGTGGCTTTAGGCATTGTATGTACTAGCCCTAACTATAAATCCATCACTCTTTGTAAAATCTCTTTTATGTATGTACCTTACCTAAATAAACATTTTGATTTTGATTTTGATTTTGATAATAATAATAAAAGTGATGGCACACTAAACAGTAATAAAAGTGATGGCAAGTTTCTTGGCCTATTCCTAGACAAGAGACTCAACTTCAGCACCCACATTCAACACATAACTAAGAAAGTCTCTAAGACAGTTGGTATACTCTCTAAAATAAGATATTATGTTCCTAACTCTGCTCTCCTCTCACTATATTATGCACTAATCTACCCCTATCTTAATTATGGTATCTGTGCATGGGGGTCTACCACTGCAAACCACCTTAAGCCCATCATCACTCAGCAAAAATCTGCTATCAGAATAATAACTAACTCTGCTTTCAGACAACACTCAGCTCCCTTGTTTAAATCCCTAAACTTGCTAAATATTAACTCCCTCCACACATTCTTTTGTGTCTACTACATTTACAAAACCCTGTTCTTAAATGCAAACCATGCTCTGAAACTCTCCCTGAACAGATGTAATAGGACCCATTATCACCACACCAGAAATAAATATCTCTTTGTTATCCCCAGGGTCAAACTTAATCTGTGTAAACACTCTATGCAAATTAAGGGACCTAGTCTATGGAACTCACTCCCTAGTGAATTGAAAAGCTGTCAAACTTTTGCCTTATTTAAAAGCAAAACCAAAGAGTACCTAATTTCATCTTCTTAGTTTCCTACACTGAGCTTTAAATTTGTTCTGTACCTAGTGTTACCCAATCTCCTTATTTTATGTATTTAACCCAAACAACCTTATCATTGTGTCCATTGCTGTCTTCTTTTATGTGCTAGCCATATGCTGTATTGTGCCTACCAATTTTTGTCAACTACCATTCAAGCTGTCATTGCAATCAATCTGAGCTACCTATGTGCTTTAATATACCTTCAATTTTCTCTCATCTTTTTTTTTCTTGCCTTGTAACTGTTATCATTTTTTATAAATTTTGCAAGTATTTACCTACTTAAAATTTTCTTAGATTAAGGACCTGCCCGAAACGCTGCGCGTACTAGTGGCTTTACAAGATTGTAATTTCCATATTATGTATCCTCACAATCCCAATGTACCTTCTTGTATATGCATAAATAAATAAATAAATAAATAGATGACGGTGTAAGGCCATCCTTAGAGAGTGTTATCTGGTTGTGGGAGTGTTGTTTAGTTCCTAGGATATTAGAGATGGTTTTCCATGTGCTTTTCATGTTGCCTTTTGCTTCTTTGTATCTAGTCTCATAATATGAAAGTTTAGTATCAAAGGCTTTTCTTAAGTCAATGAAGAGTCCAATCGGAAACTCATTTTTGTCAAGGGCTGAGTAGATTACGTCAAGGAGACTAATGATTGCATCATTAGTCTCATCATTAGTCTCAACACTCACATCATTAATGATGTAAGTGTTGTTTAGTTCCTAGGATACTAGAGATGGTTTTTCATGTGCTTTTCATGTTGCCTTTTGCTTCATTGAATCTATTCACATAGTATGAAAGTTTTGCCTTTCTTATGATACTGGTAAGCATTGATGAGTACCTTTTAACTACTTCCTTTGTAACTAGGCTAATCCTAAGTTTCTTTTCATATTCATGTTTCTTGTTGATTGAGTTGAGAATGCCACTTGCGAGCCATGGATTGTTTAATGTTTATTACAGAAACATTCATAGACAATCTTGTCGAAAAATGAAAGAAGTTCAAAAGTGGGCTATATCCAGATGGGAATCCGAAACTCGAAGAAAACTTGCATCTGGAAGGGTTGGATCCAAGGTCTGGTGGTCCCTGGTGAAGGATCAGCAGGGATACTCATCTGAGGTCACAATCCCGCCTCTAAACAGAGAAGATAGTACTGTGGCAACTAGCAATCAGGAGAAGGCTGATTTACTGGCAAACCACTT